>NW_010409949.1:111217-122439 GCF_000710305.1 Buceros rhinoceros silvestris
GGAAAGAGACACTTGAAGGCAACTCACCTCATCTGAGATAGGCATCTGAAAGAGTTATTATTCACCATCTGGGGGTACCTGTCTCTTCACCGAGGATGCAGCCACACTAGATGCCTGAATTTCAGTTAGCTAAGTTAGCCATTTTTTTCTGGGAATTTGCTGCTTCCTTCTGATCTTTGCTGTGATCCTGTATCAAAGGATCATCTGCAATCAGTTTCTTGAAGTGTTTCCATAAGGCCCTAGGCGTGGAGGAGAGGTGTTTAATAATGACCACAGTCCCAAGATATATTTCCTTCTTGAACCCTGGCAAGGTTGTCATATTCTTTTCCTGTTCTTTAGCAGCTTTCTTCATGACTTCACTTCTCCATTGCCTTTCACTATCAGTTGCTAATACAACCAGTATGGTGTTGATATGTGATAGAAGCATGAGACCTACATCCCTGTATGTCTGTTATGCACATAGAACTGCTAAGACTAAATTCTTATAGCCTATTAAGCTCAATAAAATATACCAAATTGGTCTCACATCTTCTAAAAACTTAAGTCTCAGCACTGCAACCTGAACTACTATATTTGTGCAGTTGTCCAGCTCTGCAAGGGACTTACAGGGGGCCATTAAAACTAAAGGCACGTGCACTGGCCTGGGTGCAGGTGTAGCATCCCTTGGGCTTCCTGATTAAATGAAGGTCCTTGCAGTGTCTGTTTTGCTTTTGCTATTTGATTGGGAAGCCTCAGATGAAACATCTGGCTGGCTTGAACTCACAGTCGGGGATGGAGAAGGTTTTGACACAGCCTACTCACAAGCAGACTGTCTTCATGAAAATATAGTCTGGCATCTTTTTCTTTCAAGACAGCGTGGCTCTTACACAGATTTGTGATTTGTGTGTGGTTGGCCATCAAGGGAGGTTATGAGTTTCCGTGTGAGTTGACATTAGTGTTTGTAGCAGTTTGCTATCCAGTGACACTCTCATGTGTATCAGGAAGGTGAAACCAACACATTAGAAAACCTTCAGGAGGGCTCTCTGCGGGGAGGATGCTCTCATTACCTATTCTGACCTCTGTAGGGTAACAGACAGATTGCTGCAGTCAGCTTGAACTCTGAGTAAGTCAGATCTCAAATTGCAGATACTTGCTTACACATAAAATTCTTCCTTGACATTTTTGTGTGGCCTGGTTCCTACCTGGGCTTTGTTTTCTGGGAAAGAAAAGTACAATATCCTGAACTTTCCAGGAAACTTGAAACAAGCCGCTACTGGATTTTCTTCATAATTTAAGGATTATTGGTCAAATGAATATTTTAAATATATTTTGCTTAAATGACAGTTGTTAACCTTTCTGGGAGTCAAGCCCTGGGAAAAGAGGGGGAGCCTCAATTAGTGCTAATATTCAGCAGCAACCTAAAGATGTCCTTCAACATTTAAATGAGTGATGATCTGACAGTAGTATTGGGACAAGAGAGTAATGAATTGCACCCCCGGTATTTTCTGTTTCCTGCCGAGTATAGGTAAATACAGAAGTAATAAAGCAAAAAATAAGTATTTGGATCTCAAGTGATACCTTGCAGAAGTCCAAATTATTTTTTTTTTTTACTTTGTGACTCAGTTCTGAAATACAGTGAAATACAGAGCAGGAAAAACATTTTTACCTTGAAGATCTTTTTTTGGTGACAAAATTCACATTAAAGGAAGTTGTGAGTTTATGCTTTGATAAGTTGTGCATTTGAGAGTGGAGGCATCTCTTTCCCAAGTAAAAATTCCAGGAAATACTTTGTTATTTTTATTTTATTATAATCCTCTAAAATTTTGAATCTAGATTACTTGGAATTTTCTCCCTTTTCCATTAAACTAAAACAACTTTTGGTTTAAGCTGTGAAGATTTTTTTTATGATATATTTTTTGGCCTTGCTGGTGAATAGAATCTGTATAAAAGACTAGGGATAAATAGTGGGTTTTGCTGCCAGATAGCTTGTCCCACGCCAGATTTACAACGCTAGCTCATACAAAGTAGCTCCCAGACTCTGGCAGGAGACAGCAACTTGTGTTTTCATGCATCCCAAGATGTGTGATATGGCTGATAATACAGACAAAACAGTGCTCTTGGAGGAGTATGAAATATGGAATAAATGTGATGAGGAGCTAATTCATGAGCTCCATATGATGGCAAGAAAGAGAAGGTGAGTTAGGCTTTGACTATGTTCACCTTTCCCTGCAGCAGAGTGGGAAAACAACATTTTATCTAGAGAAATGACTTACATTTTCCACTCTTTAGGTAAACTATTTTATTCTCAATTAATTCTATTCCGCCAGGGTAATTGTTTAAATAAGCCAGAATAACTGGTACTCAGATGATGAGACCTCCCATCCTCCTGTCAGTCAGTGCTGCAGTAAAGGCCAGAAGATGCCCCGCCCTGACCCAGAAGGAGATGAGAGTCAAGCAGGATGTAAAAGCCCTTCTCACTTACCTGTGTGTGGGTGAGGTGCAGAGCTGGGCTTTGTGTTCAAGAGACTAAACTCTGTTTCTTCACCAATTCCCAACAAGGACAGGCATGTTACTTGCACCTTGGCCGTCCTGCATTTCTGGTGGTGTAGCAATATGGGAGGTGAAAGAGTGGAAAGGAGGAGCAGGGGTGCTTAAGGTAGCGTGTGACAAATTCATGTGGGTCTTAAATGGGGGTGAAAAAGTTTAATGTGATTATTAATAGTTACTGTTTTCTGAAAATGCAGAACCCTATTCAAACTGGCACTGATACAGAAATCTGGAGTGATAAGGGTTGGGCAATGACTTTTTCTCCAAGGCAGGATCCTACCAGCCCATCGTCTACTAACAACCAACGATTGAACGAAGGTGTAATTTGGTGCAGGGGGAACCAGGCAGAGAACAGAGAGTTGTGTGGGTGTCGCAGTGGGTCAGTGGGGCTCAGTTCAAGTGTTTTGTGCAGCGTCTGGAAGCGGAGTGTGAGAAGTGGGAAGGCGGCAGCCTGGAGAAGGTTTATCCTTTAAATCATCGGAATCTATTGTGTGCGTGGCCTCTCTGCTGGCAAAGAGTTTTGTGGTGATTTGAGTAGTGCGAGTATTTCTTTTTGACTCTTCTCTTTCCCCTTGCAGCGCTGGTGATGGTCCTGAATAGCACGAGTGTCAGCTGGAGTGCCCGCATTCAGATTTTCCTTACCTTTTGCAAGCTTGTAGCAATTCTGATAATTATAGTCCCCGGAGTTATCCAGCTAATTAAAGGTATGAAATGAAAAGTAAATGCTTTTAAAGTACTTTTATCTTTACCCTCCCCAGTCTTTCTCCACCTGCCTCCACCAAATAATGCTTATAGCAGCGAAATCTCTTAATTAGTCTGTGCTTGCTTAACTGAAGCCCTGTACTGTCATGTAATTGATTAGAAGTGGAACTACACTGGGGTGAACTGGTATTTCCTTCAGCATGCCAATGAGTCTGTTCAGATCAGACTTGGTTTTCAAATGAGCAACAGGATTGCTCTCCTCCCTAATTTGCCTTTGGCATGAACATTGTGAAAGGGGCAGGATGGGTTTTAGTGACAGAAGGGCATACCCCTCCCCAGAGCACATGCACCTTAACAGGGCTAGTGCCTCGTCCTGTTCAGTACTGGGTATGTGGTGGGAGAGGGCACTCACAATTGAGGAATATTTGAAAGAAACAATATCGTGGATGGTCTTCTACCGCTTTGGTAACGTAAATGGTGAAGCTAAAGGTGCTGTATTGGCAAGTGAAAGTGTAGTTAGCTATTGCTTTTGCGGGCTTCCTGCCTGCAAGTCCTGCATGCTGGTGCTGCATGCATGCTTTACTTCTTACAAGCGAAAAACTAAACTGTGCAGCTAAAGGCAGCAGTCTGGAGCTAGCCCAAGTGTAGGAAAGGAAAGCAGAAGTGTTTGGAGGGCCAGGATTACTCTACAGACTTTATCAATGTTGCAAGGAGTGTGGAAAACACCTTTTTCTGCCCAACGGCATGGACCTGGCTGCACAGGCCTTCTTCTCTTGGCTCTTGGGCAGTCATCAGGGTAAAGCCGTACTGGCAGAGAAACTTTTTTCACTGACACATGCTCAGCTGCCTGACGAGGCTTTTCATTACAGCCCTATGAGCAGCGGATGTGAGACGGGGACAATCCCCAGCTCCCTCGTTACAACAACGCTAGACAATAGCTACACAACGCACCGGGAGCCGTTCAGCCCAGAGGGTCAGGAGGGGAGCTCTTTTTAATGAATTGGTGGCAGATTTGATTTAACAAAAAATACCACAATTGCTGGTTCTGTCCCTGGGGATTCTCTTTTGTGATGTTTCACAAAACCTCCCATCTGAGTCAACAGCCCAGCACTAGGTTCTGCAGTGAGCTCAGTTTCTCAGGAACAGGCGACTCTCTGTGGATAAGCAAGACTCTGAAATGAAAGTTTTCTTGTGTAACACTCTGCTGATTCACTATTTCTGTTTTCATGTTTTCCAATTCCTTTCTGGCAGTTACAATGCCTCTTCCCTCATCTCCTTCCATGTGCAAAATTTCTCTCTGTTCCCATCCACCTCATTTTTCCTAGACCATTGGAGCAAGTCTGGATGGGGTTTGCTGCCCTTAAGTAGCTCAGATAGCACCTCTGATTCCCCACTGGGATGCTCGTCTGGCCACAGCTCTTCCCTCACTGAAAAAACCTCCACTTCAGCGGTAGTTTTGACCGAGGGTTCAGTAAAAACCAAGTTAAAGAGAAGAGGATTTGACCCATTGCTAATTTAAGCCTGAATTAATTCTGCTTATCCCTGGTCCTTTTCTGTGGAGGATTGTTGCTTCTAGGAAATCTGGGTTATTGTAGGGAGGTCTTACAAACCACAGAGCACCTTGTAAATGAATATGAGCATAAGGTAACTTTTAAATATTTGTATTTACAGATATGTATTCCTTATGTACTCACTATAACATGGTAGGGCGTTACTGATTTTTTTTTTTTGGTGGCAGAAATGGTTGAGATATTTGGGTTGCTTTCCTTAAAAATACTGCTTGTGAGTGAAATACTAGCCATATTCCTTCTGATTAAAATGTTAAACAAGTGAAATTTTCCACAGCAAACACTGCAGAGCTCATTCTGCTTTTTCATGTGATGTAAGTCACTGCTGGTGATTATAGTGCAGTGAGTGCCACCAAGCTCAGAATGTTTAAAAAAAAAATAGGTCTAATTCTGCTATTGCATGACTAAAGACACCATGAAACCTTTTACAATTGTTGGCAGATTACGTCTGCGAGGGTTGGGTCAGAAATTAAGGTCAAGGGCAGTACTTGAAGTCAGTGAACTGTTGGGTGATTCAGTGTTCCATGGTGTGATATATTTATTTGTTTTAAAGTAGTAGGTGACCAAAGAGCTTATTTTTCAAAATTGCTTTTGTTGTTGTTGCAGGAGAAACCCAGCACTTTAAAAATGCCTTTGCGGGGAATGATGCCAGTATTAGGGGATTACCACTTGCTTTCTATTCAGGAATGTATGCTTACTCGGGCTGGTAAGTTATTGAAATCCCTAAGTATTTGTCCTGAAAACAAACACTAATATGTTCTAACAAAGACATTTATTTGTATGAAGAAATGAGCAGCACGTTCTACATCTTTTACCAAACCACCTCATGTAGTAAGATCTCTGTTCCATATGCTCAGTAGTTACTCTGCAGGCAGCTTTACAAAGGAAAGATTTTTCTTCTCCAGTTCTTCTGTTCTTAAGACTAGAAATAAAGGCAACAAGAAAGGAATGTTTTCAAATTTTCACTAGGTATTTTGATAAAATGATAAAAGGAATAATGATGCTTTAATTTTGCTTGAACAAGTCAGTAATTACATGAAAAATGAATCTATGAACTGTTACAAATCTGTGTGGACCTCAGCCTTTGCTTTGTAAAAGCAATATTTGGAAACCATGGTGACATCAGTATAGACCGCAAAACAAGGTAAAAAAATTAGATATTCTCATGCCTCTTGCTCCGAGAGAATTGGACCTCACTTAACAGGAAGTGCGACTGGCTTCTGTAGAAGTCAAGTGCTATTGACTGTCAGCAGAGGTATGAGAATCTGCCTTCAAGTATCCTGCTCAGAACTTTCTTTCAAGCTCTTTACCGCTCCCCCTCCAAAGTACGCAGCAGCTGCTTTGAAAGGTGCTGCAGCTCTTCGGATCTGCCTTATGGTTTATCCGTGCTTAGCGAAGGCTCCCCATTGCACAGCGCCAACATGCTTTTGCAGCAGCAGTCTGGGAGGAGAAAAAAAGACTACAATGCACAGAGTGAGCTTATTTTGAGACAGCTTTGTCTGCAGGTCTTCCCTTTCCTTTCTGTAGCCTCACAGGCAGCCAGGTTCTTTACCTCGCACAAAAGGTGAGGGCTGAGAGAAAAGAATTTTATTTATTTGATTCAGAGGGACAAAGGGCTGTGCATTTGAGTTCTCTACCTGTCTGTAACTCCCCGGTTGCAGAAGCATTATAAACACAGAACTTTCATATTAAATAGTGGGGGGGTAAAACCCAAGAGAGTCTAAAGCCTTGATCTGTGATAGCTGTATAAGAAAAGAGCCTGGCATTTTGAAGCCTCAGAGAAATTGATCTCATTATGCAGAGATGGTCTCTACCTTCTTCCCTCTCTCTCATACAGCTGCCTCTGCCTCTATCCATACATGAGATGGTTTCTCACTTTTAAAATATGAACCTAGCTGTACATCTTTGTATTAAGGCAAATTTAAAAACTCTTTAATATTACTCATCACTGAGGCAGAGTTTGTTTACTATAAAATACTCCATCAAAAAATACTGCTATTCTGTTGCTCCTTTCGTATTTCTTTCCATTTTCTACCTGACATTCCAAACCCCTGCAATAAAAATAATCTCTGCTTTTCCTGTATACCTTCTGACTTTGACTTCAAGGTCCTTATTTGCCACTTATAAAAGAAATTAGCAGGAAAAGACCTAATTTGGCTAGTGGTTCTTCCCAGCCACCTATTTGTCTTTGTCACCAGCTCAAATTGATTGCCTCGGTGCACAGAAGAGCAGACCATTAAGTGGAGTGTCAATACCCTTGCACTATCGGTTTCATGGGGCTAAATCAATCCAATAAACTGAATGTGAATGAGTATTGCAAGTGTTGGTGCTGTGTCCCAGGATGCAGGCAGAATTTTATGCGTAGCCCATGAGACTATTAACTTTTAATGATACAGCTTTAAAGAGGAAAATGAAGGTAGTATCTCCCATACGTGTGGGTTCAGCCTGAGAAGAGCAAGCATATACTAATGGTTATATAAAATGCTGGGTGAAAAAGGACAAGTAAAGAATGCAAGGGAGCATGTCTTTGTGTCAATAAAAGGACTGATGCAGGGCTGTCAAATTATTTCAGTCTCAAAGCAGAGAAAGAAGTAGCTGAACGTCTTATAGAATCATAGAATCATCTGGTTGGAAGAGGCCTTTAAGATCATCAAGTCCAACCATACACCCTGCACTGCCAGGGTCCCCAAACCATGTCCCTCAGCACCACATCTACACGTCTTTAAAACACTTTCAGGGATGGGGACTCCACCACCTCCCTGGGCAGCCTGTTCCACGGCTTCACAACCCTCTCTGTAAAGAGGTTTTCTCTCCTTTGAACTATCCCAGCCTCTTTTGTTTTCTGTGCCCTAGCAAGTTTAGAAACAAGCACTGAGGTTGTTCTATATGATGGCAAATCTAGTTTTGCAGAATTTCATGCTCGGTTACAAAATTACATTTTATAAATCTATGAGCCAGCACTAACGCTTTCTGCTAACCCAGATCTGGTCCAAGTCTTGTTATGGCAAAAAGTTCCCAGACTTTATGCCAGATCAGGTACCGTTTGTTTACTCACTGTAGTGCTGTGGGTCAGATACCATTTGTCTTCCTGTATGAAAGCAGAAAGCCAGCATAAGCGCTGCGTTGACTGCTCTGTTTAATTAGCCAGGACGTGACTTTGTGCCCATATCGGAGCCAGGCACATCTGTGTCATCCAGCGATGCACAGCCCTAGTGCTAACAGATGCAGAACAGAGGGTTCAGCGACCTTGAGGCTTACAGTTGCTTTGTATGCAGGACCGTGCCCTGTGAGCAGTTCCTGTGAATTCCCACAGGCTGCTGGAATATCGCCACAGCGCAACCTGTACTGGAGGCTGTGCGAGAGCACGCAGGATTAGTAGCCGGCGTTTGTGATCGTATACGACACGCTAGTGTCAAAATCCTGGTTTTAGAGGGGGGTTTTGAGGCTTCATTTATTTTTATCGTTAAAAAGCCCTTGCTGAGTACCCTGAGGGAATTTTTGCCAATATAACCCGAAACTGCAAAAGGCTACAGCCACAGATGGAATATGAAGCTTGAGGGTGTGCGTGCATTTGTGTACAGGGTTAGAGTAAACCCTAATTTGCCTAGTATGCCAGGGGAAAACATTAGTTTAATTCCACGCCCACGTTACATAGCTTTGGTCTTTTTTCTGCTTTGCTGTCTTTTATGAGAATTCCCCCTCCCGAGTGTGAAAATGAGGGAAGGATAAATTTCACATGCTCCTTAGTCCAAACATGGGTCTAAAAAGTTTACTATAATTAACAGCAGTGTTTAAAGTGTCTTCTTGGTTCTTTGGGAAAGAAATATAGAATCAAAATCTACAAGCCCTTATAATACATTTCATAACTCTGTTCTAGGTTTTACCTCAATTTTGTAACTGAAGAAGTGGAAAACCCCGAAAAGTATGTACCTAATATTTTTCTTGTCTTTTGAAAAATGTTCGTAAAATCTGAAATGCTATGAAAGTGGTGATCTTCAAAAACTCTACATGCTGGTCAGGTTGCTTGCTTTCCAACGGATCTGGTATCTATTTGAATTGCAACTGCTTGAAGATTTGCTATTTTTGGCCTGTTGTGACCTTGTTATGTATTCTTTCATGTGCACAGAAAGCAGAAAACTAAGTAGATCTCCAGGGCTCTGATTTCCCCCCCTCAGGATACAAGTAACTATCAGTGGCTCCTTTCACTGGAAGTTACTGGTATCCTGTTGGGGAAATCTTGCCCCAAAAACTTATCTGCTGCAATATTTGGCAATTTTGCTATGTTTAAATATTAATCAAATACTTAGTTCTACTTGTTTTAGGTGTCTCAGAGCTGCAGGGTCTTGAACACACATAGCACTGCTTCCGACCCAATTAAGCTGAGCAGGGGATATGGGTGGGAGGCTGCTTCAAACCAGAGATGAATACTCTCATAGCAGCTGTCTGTCAAGTGCGGAAATAAAAGCTGTCCTGTTAGGGAGAGTTCGATTTGGCAGATCTATTCTGGTAGACATGTTTTGGTACATGCAGTCAGTAATAAAACAGTATCAACCTTTTCTAAGACTTCAAGAAAACATGCCTTGTCAAATCAAATTTTGTTCTTTGAGGGAATAGACAATTTACTTGATTAAAAATTAATGGGTCGATATGATTTTCTTAGGTTTTTTAAATAAAATACCTGACTGGGTACCAAATAACATACTGTTCAGAAATACCCCAAACACTGTACACTGAGAATATGCCGCTACATATCTGAGACACGTAGAGAAAGTAAAAAAAAAAATAAATCCAACAGCCATCAGTGCGGAGCATGCCAAAGGCTTTTAGTTGGTTTCTTCAAAGCCTGAACTAAGCCTGGTGCTGTTTGGTATTTTCTTCTGACACCTGAAAATAATTATGAAGTAATTGATGATAAAATGTGAGGATGACAGAAAGTCTGGCAGATTTCCATTGTTTCAGTACCTCTGAGGGGACTTAGAAGTTAACGGGTTCTTTATATATGTGATCAGGGTACGTACACTGCAGAACGTGTGACTGGAAGCTGAAACCAGACAAATGCAGGTAGAAAACACAGCATTAATATTTAACAAGGTGGTTGACTAATCAGTAACACAGATACCTATGTACGATTGGGTTTTTCGTTGGTGGTCTTTGGTCAGACAGAACACCTTTTCTGAAGCCGTGCTTTAGTAAACACAAGTCATTTGGCTTGGTGGAGTGCAGCCGGGTTAATGCTTCCCAGTCCTGGGACGCACAGATGACCTGGTAGCAAATCCGGGTTTAACTACCAAGGATCTGTGTGATTTATAAAGTCAGGGGAAACAGACATTAAGAAAAAAAAAAAAAAACAACTTTTTTTGCATTTGAAAAATTGTTTTAAGGCAGACTGACTTGAAGAGAAATGTGAAACTAAATACATGAGTGAAGTTATTCTGGTGCAAGACTTCTACCGCTTCAGGACATTCTGGGGAGATGGGTTAGGAGCCAGAGTGTTGGTGATGAGATCAAAAGCATTTGCTAGAAGCGATATAATTTGTAAATTATCATGTGGTTACCATAAGTAGTGTGCGATGTTTTTAAACATGCACATACCTACCCCGCTTTGGGACTTTTCGTATGCTGATGTGCCTCTGCAGTCCTCTTAACTGTGTGGTGATTAACTGAAACTATTGGTAATTTTCATTACAGCTGTTTTGGTTTATGTTGACTTATTTTTCTTTTGGTTAGAGTCAGAGGAGCGCATGTTTTTGAACATGTTGCCCTCTGCTGCATAGGACAGAAAGGCATAGACCCTTTAAAATCTTTTTTTAACTACGCACCTGTTGAAGCATGTTGTATCACAGCTAAGAACAGTGGTGTGGGTTAGATTTTGGGGGTTTCTCTTTGCAGCTGGGATGTGAGGGAGGGAGACTCTCCCTTTTCTGCTTCCATCTCAAGAGAGTTTCTCTGTTCTCCAGATTGCCCTTGGAGAGCTGCTAGTGGGGATGCAGGACCAGGGGACAAGCTGCAGACCCTGGCTGGTTCGGTGTATTCCAGGTCTGCTCTGGAAAAAACAGCTCAATGATACACGTGCAATGTCACCACAAAGCTGTTAAAGCTTCCCTCCATCACTCTTCTTCTTGGGGTTGCACTCTGAGAGGAAGAGGAGGGAAGATGCCCAGTGCTTACAGCAGGGCATGTGAGATCACAATCTCCATGCAAAGGTACAAAAATACAGTAGAAGAGACTGGGATCTTGAACACTGCTAAATAAGTGGCAGGTGATGGCAGGGCAAGGGGACTGCACCAACTGTGCTGACAGAGACCTCTGCACCACCTGTAAATGCGGATTCAGGACTCCGTTAACCCAAACCAAGCAATGAAATGAAAGAGTTGGATTTTACTTTTTTATCCATTGCCACCTGTGAACGGAAAGATGTCCTGCTGA
>NW_010409949.1:122501-130040 GCF_000710305.1 Buceros rhinoceros silvestris
TGTGAAGGAAAAGAGGTCTTGCTGAATGGGGTCTTGTTCCAAAACCATTCTCAAAGATACAGGGCAAGGGATAGTGTAAGCTGATTCCACGGGCAACAGTGTAGGTTCCCACCATCTCAGTGCAGGTGTTAAGTGAGCCACTAATCATGCTGATGTAGGCATTTATTAGAACCAAACTGCTGCTTTTTTTTTGTTTGTTTGTTTACCTAAAAAGTTGCCTTCCTTTCTTGTGGTATGCCTTGTGTTAAAGGTTGAGTGTAGAGCTGCGGAGGTATTACGCAGCTGTTTTTAAAAGGGAGGAGGGCAGTATAGGGTTGAACCCTTGAGTCTGTAACAGCTCCTGGTGTGCAGTGTGTAATGTTTGTCAGTGGTTAGGAATGCAAATTCCTTACAGCAGCAGAGGTGAGCACTGTGATACCTTCAGCACTGTGCACGCCAAGGCAAATGTTTGTCTGAGAATCAGTCACAGTTGCCTATTACCAGGTGCATGGCAGCTTTTAAAGTAACTGACAGCTGGTGTGAGATGAATGATGAGCATCGTCCCCACGTTAACCAGCCTGCTGCAAACCTGCCGTGATGTGTACCGAAAGAGTTGTGGGGAGGAGAGCACAGTTACAGCAGGGGTCTGCAGAAATACTCTAGTAGAGAGCGGAGTTGCAGTGGAGCTGCCAAGGGCCCATGTTTGTGGAGACCTGGCTTTAAGCCCCTTCTTATGTGGCCGCGTTTGTGGAGACCTGGCTTTGAGCTCCTTTTTACGTGGTGAGTACCAGACTCCCTTTCCATTCTTGTGGTGTGGAAGGTGAAGGTGAGAGAGAAGGGTCAGGGCCCTAGAACATGTCCTAAAATGCACAGAAAGGTGGAAACATCTGCTTTTAGACACTAAAGTTTTCCAGGTAGGGATTGCTTTGCTTGCTGGGGTGTGTGTGGCACCAGGAAAGCTTGCTGGAGTCCAGCAAGTGCCACTGGAAATGTAGGAGAGAGGCAGGGGAAGGGGGGATGCTCGTGACCTTGCTCGGCTGAAAGCCGCCTTTGTGCTCCAGCCAAGGAGCTGTTTGTACAGGCAGAAAGGGCTCCTGAAGGCTGTGGGAGTCTGTGGAGGTGCAGAAGCCTGCCCAGGCGCAATAAATTGCAGATTTAGGTCTATAAATAGGATAAATACTATGGGCCTGAGGCACTTGAGATACCTGGGAGATATGAAATCCTAGATAGAGAGAGCTGACGCAAGAGGCAGTGGAAATGAGCCAAGTGGAGAGGAAGCACCCTTTAAATTATAGAAGGGAGAATGGCAAAAATGAAAAAAAATCTGAAAGAGAATGCCATGACTTTTTGGACAGATTTTGGAAGTAGTGCTGAATTCTCACTTTAGAAATGTCCCAGTCCCTTCTTCTGTATAACAAAAGGGACATTATTATAACCCCAATTACCATCAGATGTAGAAGTAGCTGTTTCTGTTTCCCATTAACCCCTCTTTTGATGTTTCTGTTTAAAGCCTGGACTCGTTTCTTTATTCCTCTTTGTTCAAGTGCTCCCCTCATACAACATTACTAGGACCTGAAGCAACATGAACTTGATCTTTGTTTTACAAGGAGCTGTGGTTGCAGTGTTCAACTACTTTAATGTACTTTTTTTTTTTAAAGTCCCTGAAATAATTGTATTATCAAGAATATGTGGAACAGCATTGAAGTGTAACAACAAATTTCTTACTTTTGAAAATTATGCTCTGCATATGTGTGCTGGGTCAATAGCAACTGCTGTTTGAAATGAAATATCTGAATAATCCCTGAAGCAGAGCTTCAGCAAAATAACCACATGCAGCCACATCACGTGCAGCTTTGATCTTTTTGATTTTCTTACATTATAAGGATCAGCCCTACTCAAACTGAGGTCGTATTGTATTGTCTAAATAATAAGTGAGTGAAGGAACAGACAGGTCTCAGAGAGAGAATTTGTCACCTGAAAATTGACAGGAGCCGTGTTGCCTGGAGCAGTAAATTTAGAGGACTGGAAATCAAGCATGTTGAACTTTCAAACTCATTTCTTATACATAGTCTTTGAGCTCATCTGTATTCTTGAGCATCCACTCTGTACTCTCAAGAAACAGACCAAGTTTTTTCAATCAAGCCCATAAAAGCAGCTCATGCTGGAGCAGCACTTCCCTCTTCCCTTCTCAGGCAGAGCAGTCCAGGATCAGCTCTCTAGTTTGTCAGAAAGTTTGATGGACTCCAGATGAGAAAATAACACAGGAGTGATTTTACATGATAACAATGTCTTCAGAGCCTCATCAAAGTCAGGACCAGATTGTGTCAGATGCTGGCCAGAGAGAATCCTGCCTTAAAAAAATTGTGTTCTATGGTCCTCAGTATGAACAGATGATGAGCCCGAATGCTTTGTGTTATAAAGGCTCATGCTGGAAGTGAAAGAGTTATTTCACTTTAAGGGATGGGAAACTAAGCCTTGAGTTCCTTAATGACTTGAAGGAAGTGTGTGATCAAGTGGGCAACTAGAGGTATTGATTCACAGTCCTTTAACTCAAAATCATATCATTTCTTTGGTAGTGTAAATTTTTGTTAGTGTTGTTGAACTTCTGACATAATTTCCTTTAGTGATCTTCAATTTCAGTTACAAGAAATAAGAGTTTTTTAAAGGACTAAGATTCCGAAATATTTTACAGCAAAAATTTATATTCCTTTTCAGTTGCAGTTCAGTACAGCTGCTATTTGGCATAATCCTTTTTTTTTTTCTTTCTTTCTTTTTCTTCCTCTTCCCTTATTGGGCCATTTCATTTGCAAATACTCTGCTTCTGTTTGTAAAACCACTTTGGTCCAGCCCAGGCAATCTATCATTGTTTTAAAAGTTACACAGTGCAAAGAACATATTATTGAGATGTATAGTGTTTATAAGTGTGGTCTCAGATTGATAAATCATGTCTTGTGCTGTTGAAAAGCCAAGAAACGAATTGCTTTGCTTTGACCTTGGGGTCTGAGATTAGTCAGTTTGTCTATTAGATTTTTCCAGTGTTCTTCTCACTTCATTTATTCCTTCTTTTCTAAAGGAACTGAGAAGCAGTAGATGTATAGCAAGTCACTAAGGCTTGATGTCATCAGACATTTTGTAAAATCAGGAGATATCAAAATGTTTGATGCAATCTGGTTTTATGTTGGGTTTAAATAATGCGACTGTCATGTCTAATTAATCTAATGTGTACCACCCATTTGTATTAATTACAGTTTAAAGTCACACTTTGCATCTATGAGGACCGAGTGAGAGAAATGTGGTGTTAGAGGCTTTTTCCAGGGTGTCTAAGCATTATAGAGATGCAGATGGATGGGAGGGGAAGCGGTGGCTGAGACACTAAAATGCTTCCAGCTCCATAGTTGTTTGAGGCCATCTTATTCTTGGCACTTCACATTAGGATGCATCCCCCTTCCAGAATCAATCAGAAACTTGAATTGCACTGTTGCTCACTACCAGTCTAGATCCTGACTAGTTATTCCTAGTAATCGTAACAATGAAAAATACTTTTAATGTTAGCCGAGAGCCTTTTCTGCCTTTCTGCTGCTTTGTTAATTTTTCTTATATTTTAATTTAACAACAAGCCTGTTCTGAAGAGGAATATTGATACCCATTGTCTTAGGGACCAGAAAAGGAATAAACTTACAAGTTCATCTCGCTGCAGCTATGCTGTCTATCATTTCAAACACACCTCAAGACTGCTTTTTATTCAGGAAAGACAGACAATGTAGCTGAAGCATTGAACTGGGACTCAGGAGAACTGTCTCATGCACAAACCTCCTGTGAAAATGGAGTGCAGGTTACTTCACCTTTTCTGTTTCTGTTTCTCTCCTTTCTCTCCTCCCCTTCTTATCTCTAACCACTTCATGGGGTGGGAATAATCACCTGCTGGCCTTATTTTTGGAGTATTTACATCCTTCCAAGGTTGGAAGTAAGCCGTAAGCTAGGGGAACCAAAAAAGTTTTACGTGAAGTTTAAAATCTATGCACCTATTCCTTGAACTGAAGGCTTCAGCCGGCTCGTTAAACGCTGGGTGTGTACATCCCAGTCCTGTAAACTTCCCTGTGGTATCAGTGGAACAAGGAAGCATGTGTAGCTCCCTATGTGAGTAAGTAGCACCTGGTGGTGTTCCTCATGGGGGTTCAACCTTATTTTTGAATTAAGCCTGATGCTGGATGCAGGTATCCTTTTTAGATATATAGCAGAGTAGCTTCAGTACCTGGAGTTAGAAATCTTTCCTGTGTTACTCAGTTCCACTCACTCATAAAAGATACATTTGACTGCAATTCATTTTCTTCACGTCAGGCTACAGTGCCAAACATTCAGTGCAGAAGTTATAGGATTACATTGTGATATTTTATCTGAAGATGATCGAAAGAGACAACAGCTAATCTTTCAAATATTTTGCAAAGCACTTTTGCTCATGTGCGTTCATCAGATTACCTTAAAGGGAAAGCCAGGTCAGTGAAGTGAGCATTTGCATTTTTTTCTTTGATACATTATTTGTCTCTGGGGTTATTTTTCTGTTTGACTACTTATTCTCCATCACAGAATCAAGATGTTCTAATTACTCTGTCCCCAGCTGTTTTTATGTGTCACTTCAATAGAAGTCTTATTGTTTCTGAATTTTCCTGTATCTAACAGCGTAATAGGCTACCTAAATTCCCTCAGTTTTCTGCTAAGCATCTCAGAAGATAAGGTGTCCAAACCCCGGTGAATCCAACAGCACTTTCCACAGTTTAATTGTGCCCTGGGTGAGGGAAACAATGATACATTCACAATCACGCCTTCAGAACTATAAAGTCCTTTAATAGAGAGTTGAATCTGCCAAATAAAGAAAACAACTAGGTCAAATATACTGAAACAAAACCAAGCATGGGTATTTGTAAGTTGAATGAAAAAGCATTTAATTAAGAATGTAACTCAGTAGGATTTGTGTGTGTTTGAGAGGGAGAAATAGACAATTACTTTCTCATAGGGGAGCTGGCTCACCAGCATGAAACTGTTCTTGATAAAATGAACTTTGCCTTTGCTCTCTCACTAAACTGTGTTAACTACTGTGAGGCTGCTTATGTGCCTCACATCATCAACTCATTTGTTATCATTTTTTATAAATGACTGATAATTCATTTCTGAAAGCAAGTATTTCAGTCTTGGATGCCTGACTTTATGATGGGTTCAGGTTTCTAAAACCTCAGTGTAGGAACCAATTTTTGCACTTCATGTTTGGTTTTTTCTTGTTGTTATTTTTTTAATTAAGGAATGCTGCTTTGTGTCCAGAGAAGGGTCCAGGTGAAGGGTCTGGAGAGCAAGTTTTAACGAGGAATGGCTGAGGGAACTGGGGTTATTTAGTCTGGAGAAAAGGATGCTCAGGGGAGACCTCATCACTCTCTACAACTACCTGAATGGAGGTTGTGAGGAGGTGGGGGTTGGTCTCTTCTCCCATATTAAGAATGACAGGATGAGAGTGGCCTCAAGTGGCACCGGGGCAGATTTAGGTTGGGTATCAGGAAAAACTTCTTTACAGATAGGGAAGTAAATCATTGGAACAGGCTGCTCCGGGGAGGTGGTGGAGTCCTCATCCCGGGAAGTGTTTACAAGCCGTGTGGATGTGATGCTGAGGAACATGGTTTAGGGACCCTGGCAGTGCAGAGGAAACAGTTGGACTCAATGATCTTAAAGGTCTCCTCCAACCAAATGATTCTGTGATTCTTTTGCTGCGACCTTGAAATTCTCTTATGAGGGATCAGACGTTGTTTTGCTCTTGGTTATAATCTTTTCTTGTTAGAACTCCTAGTTTGGGAGACTTTAATTTTCCTGTAGTTTGGTACGCAGGGGTTTCCCAGACTGTGTCACTTGAAGACCACAGGTACAACATCAGGCTGAGAATTGCTTGACAAAATATTATGCGGGAGGCAATGCAGGCATTAGCTGTCGCCTGATATGCTTCATAAATACAACTTAATCAGAAGAAGGAGTAATTCTTACTTATTTTTCACCTGATCTCAGCTAATTTTTGGTGATAATTTGAGGCGGCTTGTATTCAAAACCAATTACAAAGCCAGGGAGTAAGAGCATTGAACATACTCTTTGGCCAGCTATGATCTCAGCTTAGACGTAACACTACTGCAGTCAGATTTTCCTGCAATGCCTCCTAACTTCTAATGAGGATGCGGGTAAACCAATAAGGAATAAAAAACTTTTATAAAAAGCCTCTAGACTTCCTTCAGGATATGTTGTTTTTGCTGTTGCACTCTCCTGCATGTCAGTCAGTGGAACTTTTAGAGTCACAAGTAAAATGATCTTGAAGAAAAAGTCCATGCTGGAGCAGCAGATGCTGCAGCAGGTTCAGCTGAGTTCTGGCTCCAGCTTCTCCTTTTCTCTCCCCTCTCCAACCCACCCGCTGTGAGGCGTGCTGTATATACCCTAACCTTGACAATCTGTTGTCTCTGTTGAGGATGGATGCAATTAAGCAAGCTACATGTGAGACATGCAAATGTTTCAAGGGCTGCAACTTGCTTGTGAGCCATACTTGGGGCCTGTGTGTGACAGGATTTGGTGAGAATCACTGAATCCACAAAATGCTTCCAACCAGCTGGAGTGAACACGGGGAACTTTGATTTTAACTGTGTTAACAGCTTGAGTTAAAACAGGGAAATGGTCAGGAGAAACTTGAAATTGGTAACCCAAAATAAAATCCAAGTAACTCTTTGGATTCTTTTGGATTCTTGGATTATTTTTTTTTCCCAACCTCAATTACATTGAACTGGATTCTTGGATTTGATAATGCAGATTATCCTGCGCTCTCGTAGCGCAAACTTTTGGCCCTGCCATTTTTGAGAGTTCCAGCACGCTCGCTATCATGCATGATATTTCAAAATTAACTGAGGATGTGAGTTCAGTCCTTCAGTTCTTACTTTCTTTGTTCTAGACTGAGCACAAATTCTCTGACCACGCCTGGGTGTCCCTGGCCCCATGAGTGCAGGGGATCTTCCTCAACAGCAGTGCTGTGACGTAAGAGAGAGGAAACAGAGCACAGCTGGAAAACACGGTGTGCCACACAGTGTGAGTCTGGAGTGATCCAGGTGTACCCAGAAGACACTCGGCAAGCCCAGATACCCTCCCCTGTCTTTGACATACAGATTTGGTGTCTGAGCAGTGCTTGGAACTCACCAGAGCAATACCTGCCGACAGCGGAGGCGCTGGGAAGATGACTCGCTGCATGAATTCCCCTGTCATCTGGAACAGGGATCACTGAGAGCAGAGGCTTCAGCAGCAGGGATAACAAAAAGGCTGCAGAACTCTTTGGGCACTATTCTTCTTCCTTATCTCTCAGACAGTCGGAGGCAGCAGCCCTGTGTGTGTACTGCTTTCCAGAGGCTGCACGTTTCTCTTAAGGCATTTAGTTAGGGACTGACATAATGGATACTATCACAATCTATAATGTTCAGGAATGTGTACACGACACATTCAACATATAGTTTTATTTCTTTTTCCTTTTCCCTTGTGTAGTTTATTCTCTCACTG
>NW_010409950.1:0-21494 GCF_000710305.1 Buceros rhinoceros silvestris
TTGGTGCCAGGAGGGCTTGTGGCCTCCTGTGACCTGCCTGGCTCAGGAAGACATCTCGGAATCTCCTCTCGCTGTCTCAGCCCCCTACCACAGGCGATGCAAAGCGTGGGAACCCCCATCCCCCCCCAGATTCTAGCATCCCCGAGTTACTATCTTTTTTAAAAATGCTACCAACGGTAAGCCTGCTGTGGGAGGCCGCAGCTTGGGTGTCTCACAAATCCCATGTCTTTAAAAATGAGCTCTTGAGCCAGAGCAGTTGAAGGAAAGAGGCCTTTTGGTTTGCGTCCAAAGTGAAAGAGGACTCTTTGTTTCTGCTTTGTTCCTAGGTTCATCCAGAATTGTACGTGGACAAGTCGAGGGGAGAAAAACTGAAGATCAATCTAGACGTTACTTTTCCACACATGCCTTGTGCTTGTGAGTCAGGCTTCTGAATATGGGGGAGACTCGTCATCCTTGCCGAGAGGCTCAGTGTGCCGGCTGCTTTGAGTGCTGCGCTGCCGCTCGGCCCATGGACAGGGAGCAATCGCTGATCCCTTGTGCTTACCGTACGCAGTGATTCCCGCTGGGCACTTAGGCAGCGCTGCCAGTTGGGCAGTAGTGTTTTTCTAGATGATAATTGCGGCTCCGGTATAAACCCCTTCCATTTTGGTGTCGTAGTCTGCTTTGTCAGAGAGCTCAGTGATATGGAAGAAGCTGCCGCAAAGTTCACCTGGGGCTCAAGCTTGACTGTATCGTGGTGGAAAAACTTTAGAGTCTCTTTTGGAAGTTACTTGACAAGGCACAACTTTTCCCTGATTTTTGTACTTGAATTTGGACTGTCTTGCCAATGCCCTGTGATAACCTTCCTCCAAAATTTTAAAAATTGGAACGAGTGTGAATAATCTGATTGCCTTCCAGCTAAATTCAGAACAAAGTTGCGGGATGAAGTGATGGAAAATTTTGCACGTCTTTATGGGTATTACTGCTGTGCGTGTTACCTGACTGTCCACTAATCTTCCTTGCGTCTTGTTCTATTGAGGTCATTCCTTTGGATAATGCATTGGGCTCTAAGTGTAGCGAGTGTGACTTCCTTATGAGCACCCAGGGTATCGCTGGTCTTTGCCTTCCTCACGTTCTAAAGGGCTTGGGAAAGCCAGGGAGACTGGAAGCTTCTGCTGTTCTGTGCAGAGAAGCTGTTGGTCTCCTAACAGAGTGTGAAACCAGCAAGTGCATCATGGTGCTTTTGATGCCACAGACCTGCATCTTGTTTTGTGACCAGGGACCACATGGAAATGTGGTGATGTAGAAGAGGGAGGCATGAGGGGGTAGAGGTAGTATTGTCCCAAATCTGGGATCTTTACCCGCTGTGCAAAACCCAGTTGACACACAGAGTTGAGGTGTTTTATTCTGGTTCGGCGCAGCGCAGGGTGCTGGGCATAACTCACACAGCCAGCGCAGCTTGTGAGAAACAAGCTGTGTCATACAGAAAAAACCAACAGAGAAACTACAGTGGAGTAAACGATTGGTCACTCCTCGCTTGACGCAGGAAAGCAGCGATTTGCCATTCTGTTACCTCCAGGCTCCTGCCGTCCTTGTTTGAGATTAGGTCACTGCCACCAAGGTCTGATGTGTCATCCGTGTCTGGTCCCTGTTGCCTGTCCCCCACCCCCTGCCCCTTCATCGACTACACCAGCCTACCTGTTCCAGAACATGGCATCTCGGTGACTGGCAGCCCTTTGATTTCAGCAACAGTGGGAGACAGCTTTCAACCAACTTTAAACTTCTCTGTTGTACTCCTGAAAATCGTTATGGGCTTTGAGGGATTTGGGTTGGTTTGTTTTGCCATGAGTGCGTTACCTTTCGGGGTAACACTGGAAACAGTCCTTCTTGTACACCAGACCAAGCCCTGTGTTTGGAAGATCATTTGGGGTGCTGCAACGTGCATTTTATTCCCTATATGTCGCTTGGCCCCAGCCACACACACTCTTCCAGTTCGGCACATTCTTCTCCCCCTCGCTGAAAGATGCGGTATTTTCACGGGGTGCTTCCTCAGCTGCCACAGGCCGTAACTGATGTGTGTTTATGGGCTGCTTCCCTTGCTTGCTGGTTTCAGATTTGAGCATCGATGCCATGGACGTAGCAGGAGAGCAGCAGCTGGATGTCGAGCACAATCTGTTTAAACAGCGTTTGGATAAAGCTGGCAATCGTGTGACTCCGGAGGCTGAGAGACATGGTAAGAAGCTCTTCTGCCTGTCTTGGATGGATGCTCTTGTTGTCTTTCCATCATGGTATACCCGTGTGAGAGTCATGGGAACAAGTGACGGGTGAAGCACCACAAACTCTTGTAGAGTTTATAGCATGCAAATGTGTTAAACTGGCCGATCAGACAAACTCCTGTTATACTCGATACTTTTGCTGCTAGGGGAATCTTTGCCTAGTCCCCGTGAAATGACGACAGGAGCTCATGGAGGCGTTTGAGGAATAAAGCTGCTGAGTTAATGGTCTTTTATGACTAGAAATCAAGCAGCTGCTCTGGCAAAACTGGACTTTGGTTGTGTCTTTACATCACAGTGGGCTGACAGATGGGATGACCCGGTTAGAGGGGGGAGCCTCTCTCTAGGGAAGGCTCCTGCTTGAGCCTTAAACCTAAACTTGCACCTTACTACATGTGCTTTGTGTGTGTTAATGCATACCTGCCAAATCAGTTCTAGTCGATTTATCGGTTACAAGCTGTCATAAGCGGTGGCTGAAACCTCTCCTCTGTTTTTTACACGTTGTGACTCATTGTTGCACTTGGATACACACCAGGAGCGATTCTGGCAAAGTGGTGCAGTGTAACAGCAATGCTGCCGTGACTGCCTTTCTGAAACACGAGCTCCGTGGTACCTTTTTCTGGGCGGTGCTGTGGTTCGACGTATCAGCACAAACTGAATTGCTTGGTTTGTATCGCTGCAGTTTAACTTCTCTGTGTCCGGAGTTGAACAGCTAAACTAAGCCAAGAGCTGAACAGTCAGTATGTGTGAGAGTTTCCCTGTTGACACGGGGATGTGGCGATAGTATTCTGGCTCTCGTGTCACTTAGCCTTTCTGTATTCGGGGGTTGTGGCACTACAAATGTGATGTCTGGGGACAAAGCCAGGTGTTCTGTCTCTAGTTCTCTGTTACCACGTGTGGGCCCCTTGCCTCACTTGTATCGCCAGTCTCCATCGGGATTAATCCGTCTGAACTGCGTGCTCTGATTCCTGATAGAATCAGTGGAGGGGAAGACAAACTTGTTCAGGAGCAAACCATCTCACCTAGGAGAGACATTTTAAAAGAGATCAGATGCATTGCATGCAACAAGCAATTTCTTCTGCTCTCTAGAGAAATCAGCCGACCAGTTTGGCTTCCGTCACCTGTGTGGCAAGTGAGATCAGCAGTAGCCACCCGTCTTCATGGAACTCCGTGATCATGGAGTTTGTACGACTGGCATGGGGCCAGTTATTTAAATGGCAGCTAGAGCAGTATTAACCTTGGATTTAGGCAAGCGAACCCATTTAGTAAAGCGTCGTATCTGGAGCGTTTCCGTATCGTAGTTCCATTAACATGGTTACTAGCCGAATGATTTCTGTGGCAGGCGGCGTTGTGCTTGCCTGTCGTCTTCATTTCCGCTGCATGCTGATAAATGGTTGAATTCTTTCTTGGTGGTTTTAAACCGTTTCCTTGGTTTTAGTGTGGACAGGGTTTTCCAGCTTTGCGTACCGTAGCTGCGTGCAAGTTGCGGACTGTGTTAACAGCAAGAAACCTGCATGCGGAGTTTTCTGTACTGCAGTTTCTTTTCAGTGTCTGAACTGTGTGCGTTGCCTCTGGATGCTGTCTCTGAGACAACTCCACAGGCACCTACTGATGTCGTTTAAAAAGCTGTTCCTGGTTGCTGTGCCATGAAAGACTCTGTATTGCAGAGGCGTTCTTGTTCAAGTGGTGGGAACTGTGGCTTTGACAAAACCGTTATTCAGTGTATTCCCTTATTCAGTGTATTCTTCCTGATGTCGTCTGTTAGCGTAACTGCAAGGTTAAAAGCCATATTGCTTTTGAACCAATGAATTACTGAGTGCACTCTCAACTGCTTTGTGTCTTGTAAGCTTTAGGAAGAAAGTCTCTCACAGTTGAGTAATAACAGGTATGTTTTCCTCAAAGTTTTTATTTGCTTGATCATACTACAAAGCAAGTGATTAAAGAAATAAGGTGAATGATTTATTTTCATGCATATTTCATGCCTTCTAATTAAAATACTTTTTTTCTGTGGCTAATTCGAAATACAGACATCTTTAATACTCACTTCGGACCAACTGTTATACCTCTCAACGTCAACAAGCAGGGCCCTGATAACATTTTATCACCTTGGCAGAGTCTGTACCTTCTCACCTACCCCAGCACTAGTTATCCGAGGAGCCCCTTCTCAAGACTTTTGGAGTGGTGCTGCCGTGTGAGGAGAGTGAGCCCTAGAGGGCTCCTGTAACCCAAGAGATTGGGTTTGTGAGTTGACGCAGCCTGATTTTAAGGGGGTCTTTTTTAAGAGCCAATGTTTTTGAAAATTGTAGACACAGAATTCCTTGGCTCACTTCTTCCTAACTCCGGAATTTGCAGACCTGTGATACTTGTTTTGGTTCTTGAGAAAGCAGTAGTCCTGTCTGGGTTTTCTGGAGGTGACTGCTGCCCTTTGGCGGGTTTCAGCTGTCACCAGCTCTCAGCTCCTCCGTTAAAAGCCTCTCTTCAGCCTTCTACACATACACATAAAACTGCAGGTGTTCTGCCCCAGCCGTGCTGCAGCTGTGCCTTCCACTCGCACGTGGCACTGACACTGGTGGAATTGTTATGTCGCAAAGAAGAGAGAAGTTCCTTGGAGCTCTGCAGTGAGCAGCGGTTAATGTGTGTGCCTTGTCAGTGTTGCCATCCTGTCAGTCAGTCAGTCCTTTCTGTGGAGGGTGCTCTGGAGGTGACAAGTACTACTCTGCTTCTTGATCTCCACCCCTCAACAGGCCCAATGCCCACTGTTTCAGGTGGGCTTTGGATGCAGGATGCACAGTTTCTGACACAAAATTGTTGTGTTCAGGTGTAGAACAGAACCAGAGTACAGAACAGCGTTTCTAGACATGCCTCATCACTTTGAATCTCTTTTGTCTTAGAGCTGGGGAAAGAAGAAGAAAAAGTGTTTGATCCAAATTCTTTGGATGCCGATCGCTGTGAGAGCTGTTACGGGGCAGAGTCCGAGGACATTCGGTAACTTTACACCTTCCTGTATCTTCTTAGCACTAGAATTAATACAGTTATGTTGCACCTGGGGGTTTGGAGGGGGGTTTTTTGCTTGTTTTGGTTGGTTGGTTTGTTTTTCAAAATGTCTGTGAAGGTCTGTGCCATGAAATCTTCCTGGGCGTGTGCTCAGAGAACAGTGAGAACTGGTGTGGTTTTGGTACGCCTTTGGAAGCTGCGCTCACAATTGTTAAGAACGTCCAGAGTTAGGTTGTTCCGTTTGTCTATGCCCCTGTTTAAGGGCAGTGCGAACTGTACTGCCTTAGCAGCAGCACAAGGATTGTACCTCAGCAAACAGAATCTTTTCTGGGGTTATTTGATGTCCAGAGGGGAGCTGTGTGAATTATTTGACGTGAGCTGTCTTGGAATAAAACCTGGTTATGGCTTTGCCTTCTCAGTTCTGCTGCAGGCTTTGCATCCTTATGGGAGCAAAGAGCAGACACTTATCGCTCACACAAATATGTCACTTGGTGTGGGACATTGGGTGGTATATGGTGTTTCCTCCTACCTGCAAGTTCCTGAAGAATGGGTCCGTGGTAGTCTGTAGGTTCTGGGGTATGCTTCGCTGTTATTGTCTCTGTAGTAACCTGGTTTGTCCCATCTGTCAAATTGGGTCCTTCCTCAGAGGTGTTTCTATCTTGAGGAATTCAGCCTTCAACTTTTTCTTTGGTCCAAAAAAATATGAAACCATGAAAAAAAAATGGGTTTGGTTTTGTTTTTTTTTTTTTTTCTGGTGACCAAGATGTTATCCAGAGGCAGAAAAGTAATGAAGGGAGTTTGCCGTTAACCCTCCTACAGTGCTGACATCTTGCCCTAAAAACAGAGGAGAGGAGGAATAGAAACAGGGAGATGCTTTGTTCATATGGGGAAGTTCCAAACTGCGCAGAGCGGTGGGACACTGCTGTCGTTTTTGTAGCAGATTTCTTTGCCGGGGAGTGACTTAGCTGTCTACAGGGACAGGCAGGGCCCTCTTCAGGCACAAGTGCTGCATTCAAACAGCTTGCATCCTCGTGCCAGAATCTCAAAGTACCTCAAGAAGCTTGAGCTCCTTCAGGAGCTTTAGGGCCACCTTTCAAGGTGCAGTCCCTCGTGTTTGCTGTATCGCTTTGTTGAAGAAAAACCCACCAAGGATTCAAGTTCTGCCTGGAGCATCTCTTTCTAGCGATAACAATGGTAAGATGGTGCTTGTGCTTTTGCAGGTGTTGTAACACTTGTGACGATGTCAGAGAAGCGTACAGGCGGCGAGGCTGGGCCTTCAAGAACCCGGATAGCATAGAGCAGTGCAAGAGGGAAGGGTTTAGCCAGAAAATGCAAGAGCAGAAGAACGAGGGCTGCCAAGTGTATGGTTTCCTAGAGGTCAACAAGGTGAGAGATGGGGTTTGCTGTGAACCTGCTGCGTGATGGTGATGACTGTGAAAAGGCAGAGTCAGGGCGTTCCTCTCCTCTTCCTGCTGCAGGTGTTCACAGGACTGTAATAAACAACTCCTGGGCTCAGCAACATACTCGTGCCCATAGCGGGGTTCAGTCGGAGGGTCAGGAAGAACGGCGGGAGGGTGCTGATGCTCCTGTTGGTTCTGTGGGCTGGTAGGAAGCATGCCGGCTGGAGAAGCGTAGCTTTTCCTACCGTCTAGCTAGTGAGCCTTCTTGCCTCAGTTTCTGGAGGAGGAGAGGCAGCTTCTTGGATGTTAAATTGTCCCACCTGCCCTTCTAGTCTTAAATCAGAGACCACCAGTGGATGCTGGAGATTCCAGTAACCAA
Source organism: Buceros rhinoceros silvestris (assembly GCF_000710305.1). Lineage (NCBI taxonomy): Eukaryota > Metazoa > Chordata > Aves > Bucerotiformes > Bucerotidae > Buceros > Buceros rhinoceros. The sequence goes on from NW_010409950.1 coordinate 7,026, forward strand.
CAACTGGCCAGCAGAGGTGCCAGAGAGAGTGACGTTATTTTTCTTTAGAAAAACAGCGCAAGGAAAGCTATTGGGGTTGGTTGTCAAAGCTGCAAATGCTCAGAGGGGTGGTTTGGCTGTATCTGTAGGATGAGGTATACCAGATAACTCTGTAACTACCCTGCCGTTGGGTGGGTTTCCAAGACCAGAACACTTGGACATGCAGGTGACGTAACAAGAACAGTCTTGAAGTTAGACCCAGAGTAGCTTTTTGCCCCCTTTTTTTTGTGATGCAACCTCTGGTGGTTTTGGGTTTGTTTTTTTTTTTTTTTTTTACATCTTTGTGTGCTCTTCCGGGATGCCACCTTCTTTATTTCTGGAAAGCAAACCTTTGACTCACAAAGCCAGATGTTGTCATTTGAGCGTCATGGGTACCAAACTGTTATGGGAGCCTCTGTCACAGTGTGATGAGCAGGAAGGATTCCAGGGGGAATGCTGGAGGTACCAAGGGTCCAAGGGTGGGTGTCCCTGGGGAAATTTCCAGGGCCTGTTGTTGAGCACTTTGAATTTTTGACGTCTCTGCTCTCAGGAGGTCCACAGTTAACACAAGTGGTAGGTTTGCGGGTCCTGGAAGGTGTGCAGTAGCCCTGAGCTTGGGGCATTCAGCAATTCCAGGGGAGAGTGTGGCTGGTTGCTAGGAAGTGTCAGGGAGGCTTCACACCTAATATCCGTATCCCTTTCAGATTCCAGGATGAAAATTTAACAACTTTTGTCTTTTGGGGTTTTTTTGGGGGGAGGGTGTGGAGTCTATTGGCTTTTGTGTTTGGTGGTTTAGTGGTTTGGGGTTTTTTTGTAGCTTCAGTGCATTATTTTTCCATGCAGCTTATTTTCATGGATGCGGACATGGGATCACAGTTGTTTCTTGTACTAAGGGTTTTCTTACCCTGCTCGCTCTCCCTTGTCAGTTACTTTTGCTGCTCCTTTTCTACGATAGCTTCTTGTATCTCCTGCAGCAGCAGTCAGTTCCCTCCCAATAGTCTTTATTCTTCTTCTTACCATTTTTATGTCCACCAGAAAAAAAATCTACATAGAATGCTTATTATCAACATCAGTGTGTGATTCTGGCTCTCCTCATGACTGTCTGTGAGGAAGAGGGGGAATTCATACCTTTCTAGGACAAGATCTGCTGATATTGTCCCCTATGAAAATGAGTTATTTGGTGTATATTTTGTAGAAACGAAACCTGAAACATCCAAGCAGCAGTATGACTGCTTTATTGATACAGCTTCTGATCTTTTAACGAATGATGACTATCTCCTGCAGGTAGCTGGAAATTTCCACTTTGCACCAGGAAAAAGTTTCCAACAGTCTCACGTGCATGGTAAAGTATTTTCTTCTCCTCCTGGTTGTGACCTTCAGCTTCCAAGTGTACCTGACTGTTCTCTTGGAGTATCTTTGCATTGCTGTCCATAACCGCCACAGAACTGCTTCCGTGGGGAGGATGTTGTTGAAGTTTTGTGACAGAGGTTAGAACCATCGTGAACAAATCAAAAAGTGTTGTGGGGGAGGTGGTGCCACGTGGCTGTGGGAGAACTTGGAGGAGAAGGTTTCTGGGCAGTCTCTCAGTCTCAGTTGCTCTACAAAACTTTGCTACCCTGCTGCAAAACCACCTCAAAGGGAGGTGTTCAGTCCAGGACCTGAACGTCAGAATCTCTGGAAGGGATATTTTGGAGAATAGCTCAGGAGAATTTTAAAGCAGTTGAGAGCTTTTAGAGTAAAACTTAAGTTGTAAAGGACTTTCTTGAAAGTGTGTGTGTATAAATACTAGAGTGGCTAGAATAATAGCGGTAGGTTATAGAATCACAGAGTGGTTTGAAGGGTCAGAAGGAACCATTAAAGGGCATCTAGTTCAATGCCCCCTGCGCGGCAGAGAGACATCTTCAACCGGATCAGGCTGCCCAGAGCCCGTCCAGCCTCACCCGGAGTGTTTCCAGGGACGGGGCCTCTGCCACCTCTCTGGGCAGCGTGTTCCATGGCTGTCATCATAAAGAATGTCTTCCTTAGATCTAGTCTTTAGCTCTTCCCTCATTTGTGGTGATGATTGTGGAAGGGAAAAAGCCAAGTAAGCTGCATTTTGAGACTCTTTTTTAGTTCTGGTTTTGGAAAAGAGCTGCCTGCTCTGTCACCGAGCTTCGCCTAGAAACGGGCAAAGCTTTGTTAGCTCTCTAAGAGTACAGATTCCCTGGTCAGTGGCACATCTTCATTCGCCTGCAGCCCAGGGACTTAGGGGAGGGTTTATTCCCTCCTCTACTGGAGAACCTGCTTGGTTCGGCAGCCAGACCTGTCTGAAGGCGTCCTCGGACATGGTGGAAGTCCCCGAGTGGCCTCTCTTCTTTTACGTACTTGTTAAAATTTTGAATGCTGAGTTGGAAAAGGACGCACAGTTGTGACTGAAGACTGGTTGTCATATTGTAGACCCCTTGGCATCTTCTCACGGGCAGCCAAGACACTAATTCTTCCTTCTGCAGAGACTGCAGCCCCTTTCTCTGTTCCTTTCGTGGAGCCATACCAGTTGTGGGGCTCTTACTGTTGCACAGGCCTTCTACAGTGACCAGTTCCTCACCTGAGCTCTTCTCCCGCCCAGCAACATTCTTCAAAGACAATAACGCGTGGCTCCATCTCCATCAGCCGAGGACACCATTTCAGTGTGGAGGAGATCAGATCCAAATCGTCTGGTCGATCACCTGTACAGTATTGCCTCCATCGAGGCTGTTTGTGCGAGCTCATTCTCGCTTCTGGCCCAGAGCGGTGTCTGCCAGGGAATTAACCGTTTTCATCCTCAAGCTGCGTGCTGGAGGCCGAGATTCCTATTCCATCCTCAGCATTGCAGAGGACATTTGTTTTTACATTGGCAAACTCCTTCCGATGTTTGGTTGTCTTGGTGCTGAGAGACGCAAGGTCTCACCCGTTTCCGTGCAGATGCAAATTCATCCCCAGTGTGGAAATGGGTGTTGTTGCTCCCCTTGGAGCACTGTGCTTGGTAGCTGTGTCTTGGGTCTCTTGCAGCCCTAATGTGTTTATTGACAGAGTCCTGAGTGGCTGCAAGTGCTGTTACCCCTGTTACACAGGTAAAGGTCTGCATTTCGGAGTCTGAGGAGGCTTTGTGCTGCTTGTTCAGGTCAGAAAGGCAAGACGAGGGGAATTCTTCAGAGAGACAGCCGGTCTTAACACTGTGTTGCTACAACAGCGAAGAAAACTGGGTTCTGCCAACCCAGCAGACAGGCTTCTTGACCAGCTGCAGGTGATGTACAGGTCTCTGTATTTTGCCTAGCTGGGCACTGAGCTGCGCTGACAGGGAGGAAGGGACGTATTAATGTTTCTTAGGAAGTCTCTGGTCCTAGCTGACAGTCTCTTTGGATCTTCTGAGATGTTTCCTCATTCCGTTTCTTCTCTAAGCAGGCTCAACAGCCTCATATTTTCCGTGAAGCAGACTATGGCTAGCTCTGACATTTATCTGCAACCCAGAGACACCCAGTCCTCAGTGATGAGAGACAAATCAGCTGGGGTCTGGTGGAAGGAAGACTCTTCTAGAAACCGCGTGTGTAAATGGGGCTTTTTCGCAGGACTTTGATAGAAGCTAATTAATGGGCATCTTACCTGTGGAAGGCGTAGCAGAGCCTTCCGTGTGGGGAGATTCTGGTCTTGGTAGCCGGAACTGTTAACATGGGTCACGCAGGAAGAAAACCGAACAGTTTAGGTTAAGTTTAGTGAAGGACTGCTCTTTCCCAAGTGCTGCCCTTGAATTTCTCTGGAACTGCGAGATTTGTCAGCTCCCACTTCACGTGCTAATGAATGTGACTAGCCAAGCGTTCAAGCTGATAAATGCCGTGCTCCTGGGAGGGGTTCTAGGAGCACAGCAACCAGGAGGAGCATCCCTGTCCCTCCCTGAGCATTGCTGCACTGCTCCGGCACAAGCGTTGGTGCAGCTGTGGGATTAACCTCGCTGTGGAGCTGCCTGGCAGGAAGAACAGCCTCGCGTAAGGCAACACTTACTTGCCTTAATTCCAGTGCCTTCGTGTCTGAGCACTGAACATTTTAACTGTGAAACACGAGAGCCTCTCCCTAGATCCCAGCCTTGGCAGGAATATAGTTTAGGCTTAGCTTTCCCTTTCCAACAGCACCTTCTCTGTTCTTGCATGTATAATCTCTTTGTGTTTAGGAAGGGGTTTATATAAATAGAACTGGTGTTTTACTGAAATATGTTAATGGAAAAAAAATGTTCATGGCACACTCAAGTATATGTTTTAAAGGAGAGGCTAGTTCCAATCCTTTCTTTAGCTTTGCAGCTTGTCTTGTGCGAGGCTGTGTATCAGAAACCTTTCAAGGGAGCAGCATTCCTAATCTGTGTTACTTGCACATGGTGGGCTGACTCCTTCAGCTGCTACAATAATAGCCCAAGATTTTTGAACAGTGTTTTTCTTTGCTAAGGTGAAAGGTGAGGTCTGGATTCCTGAGCATGTGCATCTACCTGTTAAAATGTGCCACAGCCTCTGGCTGCTTTAAAATAATTATGTGACTTTGGATAAACCTGGTAGGAGCGATGCTGGGGTTGTAAGTTGTATTTTCATCCTGAAGCTGATGCTTCTGGCATTGCATAAAGTCATTTAAGTAGCCAACCAAAAGATACCCGTTGTCTCCCATTGCCTTTACCTTTGCCAGATCCCTTCTGGGAGTGTGTGGTGCTGCCAGCTTTGTCATACTGCTGTAAGCAGGAAGGGCAGAGAGAGGTCAGGCCAAATTCCCCACATCCTAGCACTGGTGACAGTCACCTTGGCCCCACCAGTGGTTTGCAAATACCCTGCTCAAGCCATCCCCTGAAAGACTTTTCTTTTCCCTGTGTGTCCTTGGCCAGCAGTAGTAAGGCTGCTAGGCAGAGTGCTGGGAGTTGCGAAGATGATGATTTCTTTAGGGCACAGGCGTGTGCTCTGCTCAGTCGTTCGTTTAGATTTGTTGTGCCTCTGTGTTTTACAGTAGCCAGAGGAGATGTGTGTGAGGTGGTGACTGAGATAACAGTGAAGTTTCCGTGCTTGCCCCTGGGATCTTGCTTTTGCCCTGGAATAAGAATACATTCAGGTGTGGACTGAAATACCTCCTCTGAAGTAGCCCTAGATTAAAGCTACTTTCCTTCACTCTAGCGGTGGCTAGTCCCTGTCAGGAAGGGATTTGCAGCAGTTTTATCTATCACGTGCTGTACTGCAAGCAAGAGGGAAACTCGGGTGATTTTCCTGATGTTTTAGATGGCAATGGAAATGGGAGGAGCTCCCTTATAAGCTTAGGATAAGGTAAATAGATATGCTTGTTATTACAGACTGAACTGTGTTGTTAAACTATTTTTCTGTTGCAGTACACGATCTCCAGAGCTTCGGACTTGATAATGTAAGTGTTCCCAAGACAGTGTTCTCGTTCTCTTGGTCTGCTTTCCTTCTGGATTTCCGTTGCTTTGGCACATCGAGATCCTAGTTTACTGCTCCTAGCTGGATTTGGCTTTGAGTCCAAGCAGAACCTGGGACCTGCTTTCTCACATGGCTTTGAAGTCTGTTCCGGGACATCTGCGTGTTGCTTGGCAAGCCTGCTCCCCCCTTCCTGAGATTGCAGTACTGGTTAATCTGTGCTTCCCGGTTGCCTAAGGTTGACATTTTCACAACTGCTTCTCGATCTGTTGGAGTTTCCCGTGTGCTAGGAGGAAAGCAGATGATACCCGTAGCTATGGCACCAAGGCAGCAGCCAGCAGCAGTGGTGCTCCTGCAGCAGGCAGAGGAGAGGGTGGGCATGCCTGCTCTGTAGGTGGGAGAGAAGGACACCGGGATTTGGGAATGTCCAGCAGGAAGAGGAGAAATTCCACACCTTGGAATCTCTCAGGGAAAAAAAAGAAGAGCAAGCACTTTGAAGTCTTCTCTTGAGATGCACAGAGTAAGAGTGTGAGTTCCAGAGCCACACTCAGGAAAATTCACAGTTAACTTTGGGCCCCTTACCTTGCCCCTCGGATGTTGTGCAGCTCGGTTAATAGTGTTTCTGTTTCAGATCAATATGACACACTACATCAAACATCTCTCATTTGGAAGGGATTATCCAGGCATTGTGAACCCTCTGGATGGGACAGATGTCACTGCGCAGCAAGGTAAAAGCCAGCTGAGAGAAATCTCTCTTTAAATGTCTATACTAGTAGTATTAGAAGAGGAGTGAAGTTCCCAGTGTTTAACAGGAACCCTGGGGTTCAGTTTTGGTCCCCTCACTCCCAGAAGGACACTGAGGGGCTGGAGCGTGTCCAGAGCAGGGCAGCGGAGCTGGGGCAGGGTCTGGAGCACAATGTGCTGAGGAGCGGCTGAGGGACCTGGGGGGGTTGAGGCTGGAGCAAAGGAGGCTCCGGGGAGACCTTCTGGCTCTGACAACTCCCTGACAGGAGCGTGGAGCAAAGAGGGGGAGGTCGGTCTCTGCTCCCCAGGAACAAGTGACAGGATGAGAGGAAAAGGCCTCAAGTTGTGCCTGCCCCAAGGGGAGGTTTAGGCGGGACATTAGGGAAAGTCTTGCGTGTCCAGAGCAGGTGAGCGGAGCTGGGGCAGGGTCTGGAGCACAATGTGCTGAGGAGCGGCTGAGGGACCTGGGGGGGTTGAGGCTGGAGCAAAGGAGGCTCCGGGGAGACCTTCTGGCTCTGACAACTCCCTGACAGGAGCGTGGAGCAAAGAGGGGGAGGTCGGTCTCTGCTCCCCAGGAACAAGTGACAGGATGAGAGGAAAAGGCCTCAAGTTGTGCCTGCCCCAAGGGGAGGTTTAGGCGGGACATTAGGGAAAGTCTCTTCATGAAAAGGGTTTTCAAGCATTGGAACAGGCTGCCAGGGCAGTGGTGGAGTCCCCATCCCTGGAGGGGTTTCACAGACGTGTGGAGGTGCTGCTGAGGGATGTGGTTTAGTGGTGATCTGGCAGTGCTGGGCCAGCGGTTGGAGTTGATCATCTCAAAGGTCTCTTTCAACCAAAAAATGATTCTGCAATTGTTGACAGAGAGCTGTAACGTCTGTCTGACCTTGATCTTACCCAACAGTAACAGCCGAATAGCTGCAGTGGAGTTGAAATACTGCTGATCTTTTCTAGATAGCTCCAGTTTTCTGGCTTGAGGAGGAAAGGCAATTCTCTCCTCGTGTTTCTGCTGCTCAGACTATAATCTAGCCTTGTTCACACAAGCTGGTCTGTGAGCATTTTCTGTGAACGATCCTGATGGTACCACTTTATGTGCCACTGCAAGTCTGCAGAGTTTGTCTTTGGGTGCTGGGGATGCTGTTATATAATGAAGCTTGGAGAAAGAAGTTGATTGTTAATCCTTCCTGAACCCATTCTCTTAAATTTTCCACCATCGATTTTAATTCTTGTACCCAAATCAAACAATAGTGCTTAAAATAAAATACATAAAAATGAAAAGGTGTCATGATGCTCATTGGCCTCATGGTGCTGTAGCTTTCCTGTGGAGTAACAGACCGTCCGGGAGGGGGCCTGTAGCTGGCTGGTAAAATTCTCTCTGTAGGCTGAAGCTTTCCATTTTGGGCTTCAGAGAACCAGCTGGCAAGTTTTTGAGGAATTAGGATTGAAGATGTGCTCCAGAAAAGTGGGAGAGGTAGGTTGCAGGCCAAATTTATATTTATTGCAGACCAGCTGAAGATACTGTATGTGAGAATTCCTTCTGTAGAAATGGATGAATAATCTTTTCCTCTAGAGAGTTGCATAGAAAATAGGTTTTTAAAGCAACTCTTGCCTTTCGTTATCCTTAAGAGAACTGAGGGAACAGGCTCCTCCGAGGCAGCAGAAGTTCTGTATTTTCTTCAATGATCCTGATATTCTTTTCATCTCCTGATACAATAAAACCCACGCTGCTACAGGAATGAACTGTAGTGTTAATTGGAGTCAGTATAGGACACTCATTTAGAGTTGAGTTTGTTTTCTTAAGAGTTAAGCTGTTAAATATGAAGGTTTTTGCCAGAGTAGGAATTTTCAAGAAGATGTACTGGTGAAACTATAGCAAGAAAACGGGTTTGTAGAAAGTTTTCCATTTAGTCAAGGCCAACACACTGGTAGTTTTGGTTCTGTTTGGACCAGGAACGAGATTCACGTTGGCAAAACAAGAACTGGTGTCAGGCATTAGCTTTAGGGCCGTTCAAAACCTCCAGGAGCTGTTGTGCAGAAAGCGGTTCCCTGACGAGTTGGACACTGCCAGTCTGCGTCTGCCTAACCTGCAGCTGAGCTTTCCAGCTCTTTGACCATTTTGAGTTGTGTCTCTGTCTTTGCTTCCAGCTTCCATGATGTTTCAGTATTTCGTCAAAGTGGTCCCCACGGTGTATATGAAAGTAGATGGTGAAGTAAGTACCTTTTTTCCCCTATTGCTTTGGCAAATGAAAGCCTTCAGACTTCCTCCTCGTATTCAGATGCTGACCCTGTCTGATCTCCGGTGGAAGCAACACAATCTGCTTGACTTTCATCACATCACCACCCCGACAAATGCAAGTTTCTGTGCTGTGACGTTATCTGTAGTGTTGCAGCAGTGATAAAGCCGAGTTCAGCCTCCTCCATCCCACCTAGAACCAAAGTGGCCGTGCCATTCTCGTCATGTTCCCTCATGAGTCCCTCATAGTACTTGCTCAGAAGAAGTCAAAGCAGCAAGTCAATCCTAAAAATGTTGTTTGGAGAATAACCCAAGATAGTTGTCTCCAATTTAAAAACTCCGTCAGCCTCCAGAAAAGTGTGGCTGGATTTCCAGCCCTGCTTTCAGCATGTGACACCAGGGTGGGATGAAGATCTTGAGAACAGAAACAAACTTATGCTCCCTTCAAGGTCTTCAAACTTAGGCCAGTCTGAGGAGCAGAAAGATCTGTGATTTCTTTCTTTCACTTGGAAGTGTTTATTTTGGTTGCCTTAATTCTGTAGAGGATCTCGAGAGCTACGGAGAACCTCTTTCTAGAAAGCAAACCCAGCAGTTATTGTTTGGGCCCCCGCAGTCTTAGGGCAGCAGAATGATGTCAGCTGTTACGTTTCTTTTGCAAAGATGACACCAGCAGCTGGTGTTTTCTTCGCAACAGCAGAGTCTCTTGTGGTGCAGACTTCACCACCAGTGCTACCCAGTGTACTTGCCTAACCCTGTGAGGCAGAGGCAGGTGCCGCGTGCCCCAGTACCTCTGCAAGCATTCACATACCCGATGGCTTAGCTCCCGAGCCGTCTCCCAGGGTTTGGTTCTTTATCTTCTACAGCCAGCTTCACCTTAACACCAAACCAGTTTCCTTTGAGGTGAAACCCAAGTGTGATTCTGGGGCTTGTTCAGTGCAAGGACTGATCTGCATGTGGATGAAACTAAACCAGCATTTGACTCTCTTGTCCTATGCTGTGCAAACCTGGGAGCCACTGCCACCTCAGGCTCTTCACCCAAACTCACACCACTCTGTGGCGTGTACCGCGTATCCCCGCGTTCAGAACAACCTAGCGCTACACGTCCACACATCCTTCGTGTTTAGGCAGTCTGAAGTGTAGGTGGCCGGCAGGTTATCAGTTATGTCAGAGGCTGTGTAGGAACCACAAATCTCAAGAGCCGCACGGCCACAGTAGATACAACGCAGACGTTCAAGCAGGGTTATCCTAGAGCGGTGTGGGCAGCGCAGGCTAACAGAATCCTTTGGAAAGGGAGATGTAGTTTGTTCATCTGCCCTAAACATTGAAACTGTCTGTGAGACTCTGTTCTCATGTGATAAATCCTTACGTGGACCACTCTTTCTTCAGTCCCTGGCCTAGAAAGGACCTATCGGTCCTTTCCTGGAAGTTGGGTGGAAGTAATATGCTGTGAGGTGATACTGGGAAAACATTCAGGCTGTGTTTGAAGCTCATTCTGCTTGCATGATTCTTCTCAGGATGTCTCTGCAGTGACTGTGGATGATGGAAATTCCTGAAGTGCAAAGGATAGTTAATCGGAGCCCTGTTCTTATGGCCACCTCCCGGTGTGCCATGGCTTCTGTTTCTTGTGATGGAATCTCACATTCTACTGTAGAGCTGCTTGGCAGTTTTCAGAGGACTTCTCCTGTCAAAAGAATTGCTTTTTATTTGTCACCACAAGAGGAATCGTGCAGACCAGGATGGTCATACTTATGGTAGCTGTGGATACAAGTGTGCTGCCAGATGTATACCTGGGGCTGTGTTACACATTCAGTACTTGGAACGCCCAAATGTGGAACTTGGTAAAGGAACTGGCGAGTCTCCTTCTCTGTTTGGATGGTAATTTGTGTCAGATAGCTTACTGGGGATGATGGATCATAATTCCATTTTACAGAAACCCCAGTTTGTTTGCTGCAGGAATAGGACTGGTATGAACAGTGTGTAGAAGAACGGCAGGACACAGAAGAAAGCTGCAGGGTGATCTTCCTTTAGATGAAGATGGCCGATCTGTGTCCTTCTGCAGCCCTGGCACTCTCCTGCCTTTATGTAATATTTCCTTTTTTCTCCCTCTTGATTATATATGGCTTTCTCACATCGCTGCTGTCCTTGAAGCATGCTTAGGTGGACTACAGTTTGGTAGAGAGTGATGTGGGCTTAGGCTGAGGTCGAGGGGGACAGCTTATGCCATTGCTTGCCAGCAGAGTCCAAAACAGTCCAGCGTGGGGCCTGATGCACCGCTCGTTCTTTGGGTGGCTGGGGCTTTAAGTGACAGCCTCTGTAACAACAGACTTGATCCTGATGGCGGCCTCTCTGACCCTCTGTAACCACTGCCGGGTCCCCCACAAGTGGGGGGCAGGGCTGTGGTTCACTGAATCTTGTTTCGGTAGCCTTTCCTGTTCCTCGTTAACTGTGTTCGTTTCCTGCTAGGTGGTAAGGACTAACCAGTTTTCAGTTACACGACATGAGAAGATAGCCAATGGGCTACTAGGAGACCAGGGGCTGCCTGGGGTGTTTGTGCTGTATGAACTTTCACCCATGATGGTGAAGCTGACAGAGAAACACAGGTAAGAGTCATTTTGGTCTTGTTTCATTCACCCTCCACAGATTTTGTCATTTTGCACAGTTTAAAACTCCATCCTCACTTAGACACAACAGTGCAAATGCCCGAAAGTCATCCAAGCCCGTTCGTGGTCACTGGGGAGGAGGCGGCATCCCAGATGCCCTTCGTATCCCTGTGAACATCTGGAAGGGATTGGGGTTTTTCTGATGCTGTCTGAAGCATTTTAGTCCAGTATCAAGATGGAAAAGGAAATGGGTGCAGCGAGCAGAAGCCTGATACAGTGGTTCTGAGTTCAGGCTAATTTCTTCAAAATCTTTTGAATAGTGAGGCTAGATTTATGTAGCATACCCATCTCACCAGTACCCGCAGCAGCACCCACGCTGCGCCACACTGGCTACTTACTCTGCATTTGCTGTAGCTGTTCCGCATGTTATAGCCAGTGCAGAACCTTGTTCTTTGCAGGTCCCCTGCTAATCACAGGGGAATGAAAGGGCTTGTAGCTGTCCCGTCTTGTTAGGGTCGCAGTGCGGTGCAGACGTTTTATTGACGTGTGCTCAGGGATTTAGTTTAGTTTTTGCTGTACGTTCTGTCTGGGTTGGAATGGAACAAATCTTGGGGATTAAAATTGCACCCTTTAGGTGTATCAGTTCGGTACTTGTCTCCTGGTGCTGCCATCGAGCTCATTAGAGCACACTGCTCTAATGCTACTCAGTGCTGCTCAGTAGACGTGTCAGTGACAAACTCCACTCTGGGGCCAGGAGGGGTTATTGAAATGTTAAACCTGTCAGTTGTCAGCTATTAATATTTATATAACACTATGATTAACATTATGATAATTACGAATTAGCTTTTGTTATTTAATTGTTACTTACCTGACAGTGGTGTCTGAGCTCATGCTGGTTGTTCAAACTGGTTTCCTCATTCTAGGTCCTTTACGCACTTTCTCACGGGAGTTTGTGCCATCGTTGGAGGCATATTCACAGGTATTGCACAGTTCAATCTTTTTTCTTTCTAAAGTGTAAACATTTGCCATCTTGATTTCCTGAAGTCTTCAAGACTGGCGGTAAATCCCCAGATCGATGGGGAGAGACCATTTCAGCCTTCAGGAGAGGGATATCGCCTGTCCTACCGAGCTGTGGAAGTGGCATCTGATTGTGACTAGCACTGCAGACTTCCAAGGTGCTGCAGATGATGTAGCTCTATTACAGTATTTCATCTGATGAGATTTTTCATGATGATGGAGAGCTATCATAGTGTTTCGTTGCGATGCTCTACAGGACATGTTTTGAAGCAGTGTGGTCTTTCATATGTCATATGAAGGCGTCTGTGCTGTGTGCTTGGCCAGCTTGGGTCTGCAAGCAGAGAGCTGCTTTCACATGGAACCCAAACCAGTGAAATCTGTGAGCCAGGTTGCCGTGGGCATAGCCATCTCAGAGGTCTCAAACGGTGTCCCCAGGAGCTCCAGGGAGTGCTCTGCAGTGACTAAAAGTGGCCCTTACAGCTCGATGGGATGCTGTAGGGAGAGGCTGTTCCTGCAGAGCCGCACTTAGAGTGTCCAGAGCTCATTCTCAGCGTGAATACCTCATTGGTGTCTGCTCAGCCCCGGGCGTTGACAGAGCCCAGCCTTGGTCCAGCCTTGCCCTCCAGCTAATGACCCTGGCGCTCTGAAACACCGTCAGAGGTGTTCGTGTGGCTGCGCAGGGCCAGCCTGGAGATGTGGCAGCAGATTTTACTGGACCTGAGAAGCCAGCTACTATATCATGTAACAGCTGTACTGTGCATACTTGTATCACAAAATACCTTGATCAGGAGGTTTTCCCGTCACCTGAGGTGTCACAATGCTCAGTTAACCTGATACCATGACACAGGACTTCTGTCTATAATAAATTTGATCATATTCGTTTCTATGGTTGACTCGGGGAAAGGTTTAAAAAGATTCTTTTCATGACAAACGCAGGTGCCCTCTAGCACTGATTGGGTTTGACAGCCGGTTCAAAGTGCTTGGGGCCAGATCAAATCACCTGTGTAACAGTTTTTGTGTGACAGCATCAAATTGATTCCAGAAGTAGAGACAGTTTCAGGGCAAAACAACCATAAAAGACAGTCACCTGAGGTGTTGCTCAAAGACCAGATAGTACGGCAAATATTTCCATATTCTCCAGTAATGAGCAGAAGACTCAGTTCCTGTTATAGCTGCTACTCTTCAAGTGGTATTGAAATGTCTCTCTTTGTGCAGGGCCAAGTAATGACTGACTTAGTCCTTAAATTGAGGTGTTGAACAGAAGTAAAAAGGAAGTGGAGCTTCATAAAGGCATTGAAAATTCCTTCACTCACTGCTACCCTGGCAGGAGCTCAGGGCTCTTGGCCTGTGGAAGCCACCTCAGTGGGTGCAGGGTTGTCTGGGGTTTGTGGTGCAGAAGAGCTGATCTGAGCTTTTCCGTGGTCCCAAACAAAGTGCTGGAGAGGTCTGGGGAGAACACGGCAGGAAGAACTGAAGGCATCAGTTTGCTTTGCTTTGTGTCCTTGGTGGGCAGACGCTGCAGTCTCCCGTAGAGGGAGACATGGGGGGCAGCGGTGGGTAGAGTAACGTTCTTTAAGGTTACTGTGAAATGAGCAAGAATTAGGAACTGTGCCCTTGGCTGGCTGGGTCAGGGCAGTGACACGGCATAAAGCTCTGAGCATCAGCTTCCTCTCCAGGCTCTTCTCACTCGTCAGTAAACACACGTGACTTGGGCTGGCTCGTTTTCACTTCTGTAAGAGAGATCTTTTCCTGGAGAATCAGGATCACCTCTGCCCTGCGAGCTGCAGCAGCAGCTGTTTTCTGTCTGGGGGAGCTGGAATTCCTTCCCACTGCCAGAAGGGTTTGTGTTTTCTTTCTGGGGGAGTTGTTCTCTTTGAGGCATGTCTGGCTTGATCCAGCTGTTTTTTCTCTTTAGTTGCAGGATTCATTGACTCCTTGATCTATCATTCGGCATGTGCCATCCAGAAGAAAATAGAACTTGGGAAGACAACATAAATAAGCGACAACCTCAACCTCACCCCACAGAAAAACCTCTAAAGAGAACTAAAGCGATTTGTCAAAACTCGAGTGATCCTTTGAGTGCACAAAAGAGGAGGTTTGGAACTACCAGACAGCCCTGACCTCTCTTTCGTTACTGTCCTGTCATTCTTTGTTCGGCATTAATTGGTGGCTGGAACTGCTTGAACCTTGCTGCTATAAAGATGAGCCATCTCGTCTGGCTGTGCAGGCCCTGCTGTACAACCCTCCTGCGTCAGTCCACGGTCATCCAGGTCTGTCCCCCTCTCCTAGAGAGCTGCTGCCTTCAGGAACACTGAATCATCGTGGGACCTGGAATGGGCTGAAGTTGCCATCAAATACACTTTCCAGCAGCACCATCTCGCTTTTTTTATTTCTACTCAACAAGCGTGGTGATGCTGGAGGGCAGACCTCTGTGAAAACGTGCTGAACC
>NW_010409950.1:21626-23742 GCF_000710305.1 Buceros rhinoceros silvestris
GTGCAACACGGCGAGAGCAGCGCTTGGGCTGTGCTTGCTGTACCGCGGGTCATTGCAGGGGCTCTAGAGTGCTCTTCTTACAAAAGATGCAGGTTGATGTTTCAGCAAAAAATGTGTTTGGAGTTTTAATTGATTTTTTTAAAAATTGGATTGTGTTGTACACTTCCCCTCTGTTTATATTTTGGAATAAAGTCTATCCTCTCTGTGTTTCGAATAAAGCATTTGGAGGATTAATTTGAACTAATCCTGGTACTGAATTGGAAATTAGAGTTAAACACCTGCATCGTAGCAAAGTATGTAGATACCATGATGATGGCTTTTTTCTTTTTAATGATGTACGCAAGTGAATAAAGGGCGTGGCACGTGAAATTATATGGGGAAAACTTTGAACATAATGAGGAAAAATAAAATATTGTGGATTCCTGTGTCATTTTGAGGTAGAACAGACTCATCACTCTTAAATCTCACCTCTGGTTTTGCTTTGATACTGGCTCTAAACTTGGTCCAAGCGCTTGGTCCAGCAACGCACAGTGAGTGTGACAGGCACAGGATTGATAAGGCAGAGAGAAAGCTATTCTATAATTAATTTAAAAGTAGGTTTCAGTTTGTTTTTTTTTAATTAGTTGTACTTACCTACAAAGCAGGGACTATAAACCCCTGAGTGTTTTCAGTTGAGAAGAGAAGCAGTTAGCGGTTGTGTGTAAGGAGACTGATTAATCTCTAAGCTAGAATACTGGAAAAAAAAAACCCCAAACATTTGAAACAAGGGTACTTAGTCGGTCCGTTGGTTCAGGACCGTAGAGCACGACTGCAGCGTGAGGACGGGGACACCGTGCCTGTGTGCTTTGTCATGACCTGAGCTGCCTTGATCGCCGGGCAGAGCGCACGGCTCTGTAACTACACATGGAGGAATAATCGGGGGGGGAAGATGAATGGAAATAATGCAGCAAGAGTTTAACCCACATCAAAGAGCTCCCAGCTCCTCGCTTGTCTGTGGTGAGAAAGCCAGTCCCTTGCAAACCTTGAGGAGCCTCGCACCGCACTGCTCAGCACCGAGGAGAGAACAGAGGGGAGGCGAAGGGGCAGGTCACTCGAGACTTGTGCTCAGCGTGGGAAACGGGGTATGAGGGAGGAGAGAAAGAGAAGACGCACAGAAATGGAGACTGTATCCGGAGAGGTAGAAAACCAGCGATGCTCAGTGAAGTAACACAAGCTTCTGCTATAAAATGGGAGCTTGTGAGAAGGCATCTGGTGATTTTGGTAAGCTGAAAGACCAAGGGACTAATAGCTCTGGAAAAGCTGAGTGTGGCTCAAGGACGTTTGCATTTGTGATTGGAAGTGGGAGAAGACCCCCTGCTAACCCTGCTCTGGAGGAGGAAACCCCCGTGGGGAGCTCAGTCTCCGGGGTGTGCGGTGGGTGGGGCCGAGACAGATTGTGCTGCAGGCTCAGAAAGTAAAGCAAATGTAAAGCACGGATCCACATGTGTTTATTCAACATAAGATCATTTCCACCGTACTCGATTCTGCCGTCTTCTGACTTAGTGTGCTGGAGTGTTTCCTTGCGTACTCTTTTTCTGACACAATTTAAAAAATTTTTCCTTTGTTATGAAAAGATAGGAAGGGAAGATGCCCGTTTCCCCCTGCCCAAAGAACGACTACAAACATCCCTCAAAAGCCGTCAGCCATCGAGCTTGGTCAATGCAGGCAGCCACGTGTGAGCAGCTGCTGTCACCCACGACAGAAACACATGCAGCAGCTCAGGGGCTCCTCGCCCGCCTGCAGCCCCACCATCTCCCAGTCCTGTCTCCCAGCCTGGACAGCCGTGGGCAGAGCCATGCGCACCCTGTGTCCAGACACATGCAGTGTTTCTTGTGCCGTGGAAGCGTCACCTCCAGGCAGCTGCGGTGCCCAGCTGGTGGGACCAAGCTCCTGGGCAGGGTCTGTGAGCCCGGGCACAGGGCAGGGCTGCGGGTGGGGAAGCGAGCTAAAGAGCAAAGGCAGCTGCCGGCAGTGCAAGGGGCTGCCCGTTCCTGTGCTGACGACCTCGCTCCAGTTTCTTGGAAATGCATCATTTGTAGAATAAAATCCTGCCTTCAGCTGCCAGTCTCTCAATGAT
>NW_010409950.1:23902-24275 GCF_000710305.1 Buceros rhinoceros silvestris
CTCTCGTCCTGCGAAAGGCTCCAGACCAGCGGTTTTTCTCCCAGTAGTGGTGCCAGTTCCCTTCGCCGTCTGCTCCGAAGCCAAACGCAGAAACCTGTGCACATGCCGCAAGAGCGTCAGGTCGGCCCGAGAACGCGCAGAGCAGTGGGGGGGGTGTGGTGGGTGCGGGGGAGCGCCCTGTACCACCGGGCGCGCTCACCTGCTGGCAGGGGTGCCGGGGGAAGAGAAGGGCGGGGGCATGGCAGGTGTGCAGGGCGAAGAGCAGGGCGGTGAAGCCCGTGGAGGGGTACCGCCCGCGGCGCTGCACCCAGCTGTCGTGGATATACTTGAGGAAGGCTGGGCTCAGGATGAGCACCTGAGTGGGGAGCAGAGG
>NW_010409950.1:24517-25303 GCF_000710305.1 Buceros rhinoceros silvestris
TCTGCCACAGCCCGCGGAGACACCAGCCTGCTCTCTGCCCGGGGAGCCCTGCCTGCCGGGCAGGAGCTGGAGCCTGGCAAGTCCTTACCTTGTTTCTGTCAGCTCTGATGAACTGTTTCACTTTCATATATGTGCTGCAAAAGCCAGAGGACAGCAGTGAGCATCGGGCACAGCCGCTGCCAGGGCCTCTCCTTGGGAAGCAGCCGGTTCGCAGGGGGTGGCTGTGTCCACCAGCCCCATGGCACCCCCACCTTGGGCTGGCCCAGCAGCATCCCCTGGCCTGGCTCTGGGCAGGGGCACATCAAGCCCATGGCCCGACAGTGGGGACAGCCACCACCCCACCCACGGGCGTTACGGGACTGCAGGAGACCCAAGCCCTGCAGGGACAGGTCAGCGCCCACTCCCACCAACCGTGCTGCAGAGGACTGCCACGCCTCTTGCCCAGGGGCCCTTTGTCAAAAAAAAAGCCCGACAGGGGGTACAGCCACCACCCCACCCACGGGCGTTACGGGACTGCAGGAGACCCAAGCCCTGCAGGGACAGGTCAGCGCCCACTCCCACCAACCGTGCTGCAGAGGACTGCCAGGCCTCTTGCCCAGGGGCCCTTTGTCCCACCAGCCCCATGGTGCCAGGAGCCCAGCAAGGGACTGGGGTCTCCAGGACCACCCCGCACCATCCCCTGGGTCTGCAGCACAAGAGGTGCATCTCCCAAAGCTGACGCACTGTGTGAGCTCTCCAGTGGAGAAGGCACTGGCCACCCACTGCAGGTCCAGTGGCTTTGAGGGG
>NW_010409950.1:25437-26039 GCF_000710305.1 Buceros rhinoceros silvestris
CGAGGACGAGGTGGACGCCAGGCCCCAGGTTCACGGCGCTCTCCGGGTACATGAAATGGTGGGTTGTTCTCACGCCAACATCCAGCTCAAAGCCAGCAATCTTTGCTCTGTTCATCCTAGTGGACAGTGGGAAGGCATGTCCCGAACGGAAGGTGACACCATGCCAGTTCCAGGCTGCCAGTCCCCCTGGGCAGGGACTCCAGGTCACCCTGGCCAGCAGCAAAGGGGACATGGCCAACACAGGGCTGATGCTTGCCCCAGGGAGGGGGAGCACCACCTCTGCCATCACTGCACTTGTGTTGGCAGATTTCACAGAGTGGCCGAGGGCTGGGGCACGCGAGGGTCCTGGGGAGACGGGGGGGCCAAGCGCCTTCAGGTCACCCACCTCAACACCCAGTCATGAGCATCGATCCGCAGCCCGTGGCCAGACCCCTTCAGCCTCCCCGAGTTCCCCACAACTGCACAAGTCCTGCAGCGAGATGGGTCCCATGTGCCACTGGTCGGGGCTTGAAGGACAGTAAAGAGCTTCTGAATTACGTCCTGGAGCTGGATGCCACTTGGGGGACCCTGCAGCGTCTGGGAGAGAAAGGGCGGCAACAGGC
>NW_010409951.1:0-19723 GCF_000710305.1 Buceros rhinoceros silvestris
TCCAGACTTCGGGCAGTAGGTCATGGCAGTTTGCTGTCTTTCAAATAACACTTATCTCAGGATGCTCCTACAGTTTCAGACCCACACCTGGATCCTACTATCTCAGATGCTGCAGTGGGACAGGTTTGGAGTTCATTTATACTGCTGTAAACCCTGCACTTCTACAGCTAAATTTATAGCTGACTCCAACTGCATTTCACTTCTTCTGAATCACACCTCAAAGAAGAGGGACATGATCTAGCCCTTACACTAGAAATACAGCTATAGCCATCTATTAACAGGCAAAGCAAAACACAGTCCTGTCCAGCCTAGTAACTCACAGTGTCTGGGCTAGGACTGCCCACAGAGGCCCTGACTTTCTGCACCGTGTGACTCTGGCTGTTTGAGGATGAGCCATTTTAACAGTGGTAAGTGCAACTGGATCACACTGTATCACCCAGCAAGAATTCTTCCTCAGCTGCAGACCAGGGGACATCCAGCAACAGTTTGGAGTCTCTTCTAAGGCCAGTTGCAGAGACTTCACTGCTTTGTGCTCTTTGGAAGTGAGGTTTTAATATTTTATCTAGAAGGTCTGAGAAGCTCCTGGGTCTGGCAGGTCTGCTTCACACCCCTGCCACTGCGTGTGGACAGCTTTTGGTGGCAGTCTAGAAAACAGTTGATTTGGTTTGGCAACATGGGTGATTTCACTGATACTAGGAGGTGGTGCTACCTGAGCACACCTGAGAAAGCCCAAATACAGGCAAGTCTCAGAACTTCATACCTCAGTTTTGTTATCGAAAATGAAGCCACCTCCTTATGTTTTGTAATGATACCATCAGGAAGGCTGACCTCATGTGCAGTAGATGCAGTTTAGAAAAGTTACAGTTACAATCTCAGATATGTACAAAGGCTGGTTTCCCTGTAGAGTTTCATTTCATTGACAGAATAAAATAAACCAGTCGTGTCCCGGGCTTGTTTTAGGCACGGTGATGGTTTTAATGAAATTTCGACTGATTAAACTGAATTAATTTCCATTGCCACCAGGAGAGTCCAGTCATGCTCTTCCAGGCTGGTGGGAACACGTCAGGGAACTGTGCACAGGGTATCTTACATGCTGATGTTGGTAAAGATCCATTTCAAATTAACTCTGTGGTCCTGATTCCCTGCTCTCTTCAAATAGTATAAGTTGGGAGACGCCCTATGGAAACCATGGAGTGTTTATGCAGAATAGAGGAGAAGGGATGTCCCTGCTTAAATTCCCCTTAAATCCCTTCAGGATTCCAATGCAATATGGTACAGAGAATGGACACTTCATTAGGGAGCCCTTTATTTGGCTAATTGCATCTTGAAATAACAAATTCCTTATGTGAAAAACCATAGTCTGATCCAAGCATGTGGAACAGGTTCCCCTTTTGGGTCCAAATGAAATAGCTTAATAGGCTGTCACAGACAGGTCTGTGAACGTGGGTGGATTTTTCATTTCAAGCTGCAGTGCTGGGGAGGGCAAAATAAGGACTACTGCATAACTCTTGGGTCTGAGTTTCCTTGCTCTGACACTGGTTTTGCTCCACAATTGCTCCATTTACCTCC
Source organism: Buceros rhinoceros silvestris (assembly GCF_000710305.1). NCBI lineage: Eukaryota > Metazoa > Chordata > Aves > Bucerotiformes > Bucerotidae > Buceros > Buceros rhinoceros. The sequence continues at coordinate 1,570 of NW_010409951.1, forward strand.
ACTGAGATTTTAAGCAAACCAGCTTTTAGTCCTTAACATCACTGTCATGTCTGCTGGCTGCTATTAGGAAGGGGCCATGTGATTGTTTTCTGGGTGTAAATCAGCATAGTGTTGTGAGAGTGGTCCCATCAGCAAAACGGGAAGTCCATTAATGTTGCCACATTCTGGCCTGCCATGACCAATTCCCCCACTTTAAAGCCTATCAGCAGCAAAGAGTTTTATAAAACTACAGGCAAAAGTTCACAGACTTCAGCAAGACTTCAAGGTGAGAGACTGATTCTGTAACATGCTTTGGGGAACATCCGAAGGAACATTTATTCTGAATTTTGGAGCAACTTGGCGTTCAAACCCACTCATAATTTGTTTCCACCTTCCAGTTCCATTGCAGACCCCCACCAATCACTTAGATCTATTTAATTTTTAAGGATGATTCAATTTTAAAAATAAAATCTAGCATGTGAGCAGCTTCCAGCATGTGTCAGGAAAAGATAAGTCACCCAAAGCTATGATGGCCCACCAGGGTGCCTTAAATGGAGTCAAACTCCTGTCTGCACAGTCCTTATTAGGATCTTTCTCTCCCTCTCTCTCTCTCTCTCTCTCACTTCCTTTTGGCATTTGCTCTGTAAACTGACCACCTGAGCCAGCATCTTGAATCTCAACAGTCTTTGTGGAGTTCAAACCAAGTTCAATTGTTCTAATTAAAATGCGTCTTTCCTCTCTATCGCTGGATAGCTGCAAACAGATGACTGGAGCTTCCTGACTGGGAAAGGTTGGTCAATGGCCTTATATCCAAGGGGTGAAACATCTCTGCTGGGAAACAAATCTTGCTCAAGTGGTCTATGTAAGGACATCTATTAAGTTGGAGCAGTAGCAGCTGTGTTAAGACTTGAATTCTTCTCACCGTGGTCTTGTGGGAAAGGATTTTGTCCTCCAAAGTTGGTATAAGGGTCTCTGATTCCTTGTTCAGACTTGATGTGTGTGACTGCCTCTTTGCCTCCAAGCACCCAGGATGGTGAGTGCACATTAATAGCTTCTTGACTTTTCTTGAGTAGATTTGGTCTTCCCATTGGAATAGTGCTGGGAACTGAAGGCAAGGTAGAAGGAAGAGGAGCTTTGTGAACAACTGACTTTCTGAATAAGAGTGCTACAAGCTGTTAAAGAGTGACTTGGAGTCATCCCAAAATAAAAAAACACGCCTTTATTTCAGAAATGTGACCAATCCCCAGTCATGTTGCACTTTCTCTGCCCAGAAGCAATGATTCATTACGTTTCTGGCACTTTTCTTTCTCTAAAGAAAAGAAACACCAGTCTCTATGGTCCCAAATTTCCTTTAGAATGGGGAATGAAAACATATTCCCTTGAAAACCAAAAGCCAAATATTGTGAAACCTTTTCAGCTCATTTTTTGAAGCCAAAGCTCAATACAGCTCTTCCATGGGCAATGCTTGCCCTAGCACATTTTTCAGGAAGCGATAGTTGCAGCTGAAGCTTTCAGCCATAGAGTCCACTTCAGCTTGAGTTCGTGCTGTTCACATTTCCTCATACGAACCTACCCTGTAAATGGACAAATTCCAGGCCAAGCTCCTCTCAAACTTTAAACTAGAAAAGAAAGAGGTCTGGTGTCAGTGGGAAGCGCAGAGGAACAGTTTCCCATCAGACTCCAGAGGTGTTTGAATAGGTCTAATCTCAAGCCTGAATTTCCTGTTTGCCCCTTAGCCCATGCAACACAACCCCCACCATGGCTGATATGCCAAGACTGATCAGCGGTCTCTCAGCAGGCTGTGCTGCTACAAGTTTGTAGGCAGAAACGTATCTTCATCAGTTATAGTTGTAAGGTCCCATTGCTGCTTCTGAAGGGGAAGGGCAATCCCATGGGGTGCTCAGCAGTAAACGACTGAGGATCTCTCCTTCCCAAGGGATTACTGTACCCTTTGCAGAATCTGACTCGTTCCTCCCCTGACAGCTCATGTGCTTAGATATTTGCTTAGGCTGTGGCTCCGTGAGCAGCCCACGTTGACAGAAGTTGGGACACATGCTGAAAGCTACAGCCCAGCTCCACTCTGACCCTCAGCAACTTCTTTCTTTCTTACACCAACGCAAGAGGTACAACAACAAAAACCAAAATCATCACATCACTGTTGCTCTCCTAACCCACTGCCTGGCAGACTGACTCTGTTCCCTGAGGGAATAGAGCTGCCTGAAAGTGCTGTGGAGGAACCTTCCCCACAGAGGTTTCCCTTCCAGCTGCTGATGTAAACCATCACTACAGAACCAGAGGCTCATTTGCCTGCAAATATTTTTACTGCAGTAGTAACATTGTTGAAGCTGTGATGAAAGGATATAGGCCAGTCAAGTTTTGTAGGGAGAGATAATATCTTTTATTAGAGTAGCTAATACTGTTGAAAAAGCCAGGCACACTTTTGGAAGCAATATTATCCTTTATTATCTCACTGTTCCCCCTCCCCTGTGACCCCCTACCATCCTTCATCTGAAACAATAAATACTTATGAAGTGGAAGGAAACTTGACCCTCTGGGGCAGGTAAGAGACAAAGGCTTGTGCCTGACTCCTGATCCCCGTACCTCTCCCACTGGTATTGGTAAGAAATCTCCCAATGCTCAAAGGCATTGCATGGCCCCAGCCTGCCCTGCTGCTCTGTGCCAGAAACAACAACAAGAGAAAACGCTCTCACGGTGACGTCAATAATGAGCATTTCTGATTAGGGTCCTTAGTCTGGCCTCTTTGTGCCCCTCCGTCAGCACCTCATGGGTCAGTGAGAGCCCATTGGCAGCTGGAAGTTATAGGCTTGTAATGTGTGTAGCATGCAGTGAATGGATGTTAGGTGGGATATCAAGAAAATCTTTCTGCGGTGTGGTTACTAACACACCATAAAAGATTTGTCTAGGGTCATCGAAGGATCTCCTTTGCCAAAGCGCCTCAATAGGTTAGAGGAGCATTTGTCAAAAATTACTTTACCTAAAGATACTGAGGGGTAGAGAGATGGACCAAGTCGAGGAGACAACACCTCCTTTTCTGGGAGTCCATTTTCATTTGAAGGCTGTCCATTTCCCTGCTACATCTTTTCAGGCCAGTCTCAGCTCTGCAGTCTTGCTCTACCAATCTGGCACAGGGACCAAGTAGCTAATTTCAGTGCTCTGTGTGAATTTGGGGCTGCATGTTTTCCATCTGGCTGTCCTGTAAGGAAAATAATTACTGAGAAGAGCAGCCACATGTAATCTAACTAGAGCATTTTGTTGGTCTTCCTACATCTGCCACCCACGTGAGACGCCTCCAGCTTGGAGTGATGTAGCCATCAACCCCTTACTCAGATGAATAGAGGAGGAGAAGGTTTCTCCATAGATCATGGTCCCCTCACTCTTGATGAACTGCGACCAGGTTTTTAGCAGCAGGTCCCAGAGCAGCACCATGACAGAGTTGCCAACAGGGGGAGGAAGAAGGAGAGGATCATTATGTGGGTTTCAATAACACTTTCAACACAACCAGAAGAGTGTAATAGAGACCAGGCCTTGAATAATTTGCTTAGACTAGGAATAACACCTGCAGGGGATGGTGCAGAGTCAGTGACAGTTAGATGTCCATGGGAATGCATATGGTTCAAATTACATCAATAAGGATTTTGAGAGTGGGGAAGACTTTTATTTCATGACAACAGGGAGAGAGGGGCTGCCAAACCTATTCAGGACAGAATTAACTGCCTGAATGACTATGTGCCGTGTTATCACCATGTTATTTCATACCAAAGAAATCACTTCCATGCTCTAATTGTTGCCCAGGGCAGAAATGACCTAGGAACTATGGCTCAAATCAGAGAATATTGCTCTATTTCGGGAGCCAGGGACAGCAGATATACATGAAGACAGGCTACCCTGCTCTTGTTTGTAAATGAAGTTGGCCATGACTATAAGGTTTTCCTCCTCAAGAGAATATCTTGAGCTGGCTGGAAACCTCTTAGCAGAAAAATTGCCACTTGGTTCAAAGAAAGGAGGGAGGGAAGGAAGAAGGGAGAGAGTGATGGAGGGGTTGTGAAAACATGTCAGTTTAAACAGAAACTTGTTTTCATTAGTGTCAGTTTCTCTTTCAGCTCTTGTTCTGATTCTTATCAGCTTTTTGATTATATTACACATCTAGATTAATTTCACATTAATGTTTTAGTTTATATTGGTGTTATGTTTTACAGAAAACCCCAGCTATCTGCCCTCTCTTGAGCTGTTACCGGTACCCTGAGTTCTTTCAGTCACTGGTTTTAATTCCTTTCAGGTTAACTAAAATGTTCAGCTTTCCCAGGCAATGAGATGAGAACTGTTTCCCTGTCAGTCATCACTCTTCACTGCGAACTCTTCACAGTGCAAAACTCTGGTCCTATTTGGTCCTTCACTTCATAGTGCACTTCATGAAGAAGATGGGTTTCACTAGGTCTGTCATCTTGTCCTGCAGCTCCCTGGGGGTGAGCAGATGTGTTTGTGAAAGGATTTTAAAAGGCTTTTGAATAAGAGGCTAATCCACAAGATGAACGTAAAGAATTAAAAAGGGGCAAAGTCCAAAAAGGATCAGAGGAAACACCTTTCTAGCCAATGTGTGATCAAGGTGTAAAACACTTTTCTCATAATATTGATAGGAAAAAAAAGGATTGGCAAGATTCTAAACGGAATGGGTTTTTCTATAGACAACAAGCATTTCCAAGTTGTAAATAATGAATAGAAAAAAAATTTTAAAGGATTATTAAAACCTGTGGTTTCAGGGTTGAGACCAATCTTTAATAGGGCATGTAAGGAGACTTTGCAGATCATTTCATTATCTCCTGCTTTGGAGGATATCTTCCCCAAAAGCACTGGTGCCTGCTAGCTACTGTCAGAAAATGAGGAGCCACACTATGTGAACTTTCTTCTACAGTGCTATCTTGTTCATGTTCTTTAAAACTGAGTAGACACGGAGATAAAATATTTGGCAGTATTCAAAAGGAGTGGATAAATCTGTAGATAAAGAAAATATCCCAAACCTCATTGAAGGGTAAGTCAAGACTTCTCTTTTCAGGGCTGATTCTGCATTAGATAAATCAAGATCCTAAGTGGTTCAGAGATGGTCTGTATTATTTACAGAGCCCTGTGGAAGCCTACCTTTCCAGTATATAGGCAGAGGAATCGCAGCAGGAACAATTTAAGATTAGAATATGGCTGACTGACGGGGATTTCATTTTTTGTATTACATACCCCAAACATCAGAGAAGCTAAAGGAAAGACTATTTTCTTTCCATGAGCTTTGGCCCCATAAAAACTTGTGATCAAAGTGACCTGCAAGATGTTATAGCCTATTCTCCCTGCCAGCACTGCATGTCCCCTCTCACAGAGCTGATATGCTGATAGGCCTTATATTATTTTACACTATCTCTGATGTCATCTGGCTGATCTAATTGGAGCTGACTGGGTCTCTGATCTATTGAGACTGCACATCTCTGTCTTCATGCCTCTTTTGGCCACAGTAGCTGCTAAAAAGAGCCCTAGGGACAACTGATATTCTTGACTGCCAGCCCAGATGTGTCAGCTGGAAGGAAGACTATTTCACAAATGACATCCCCTCCCCCACAGAGCATTTGGTAGTCACCCCACTGCCCTGTCCAGTCAAGAACATCTGGCTGTCAGATCAGACAGAGACAAAGCTCTCTGTGACCCCTGATCTTGGTTGTCATGCCTCTACCCCTAAAAGGAAAGCTGCCATTGTACACCAAATCAGCTGGTGGCCTCTGGCTCATTCCCACGACCATCCTCTCACCTGGTGCTAGCTGGTCTCAGACTGGCAGCCCTGTCTGCAAGGTCGGGGCTGAGAGGGGGCGCAGAGCCAGCCACGAGGCAACATGCACTCCAGGATGCTCCAGGGTCCCCTCCCTGCATGATGATGGGAGCCATACCCAACCTCCCGTGCTGCAGGCTGCCCTGAAGGGGCTCTTCTCCTGGTCGAAGCATCAGCAGCCACTTAACATGTTACAGTGGAAAGGTGACCGACCCTAGGTCAGACTCTGCTGTTGGCGGCATTGGCAAAAAGCCAAAGAAACAGCACTCAAGTCACAGGAGTTCATTCCTGTGTGACCAAGAAGTAGGGTTTGTATGCCTGGACATGCGTCCTTACCACAGATAAATTTCTGGCTTTGCATCCCCACCCAGGAATACAAGAGACAAAGACATTGTGGCTGACAGAAAGCAAAATTCCCTAGTATATCTTAGCTTTCAGCCAAGCTGCATTTAAACAATTATATATCAGCAAAAATATTTCTGCTTTGAGTCTTTAGGCACAAAGTTTCCTCTGGAGCTCTTTCCATTGTGTGTTGGGGGCTTTACATCTCCCCCTCCTCTTTGCCTTCATTAAAATTGGAGTCGTTTTGCTCTGTCCAGCCTGTTACAGCTTGAGGAATCTTAATCACTTCTGTCTCAGCTAGAGATGAGCCTGAGCTGCATATTTTTGGATCTAGATGCCTGCGTTTGTTTTCCATTTGTAGATTTATGGGAGGAGGTGAGCGTAGTCTTCTCAACTTTGCCCCAGTTCCTTAAAAATAAAAAGCTAGTAAGAAAAGATGTCTGTGGCTGTGGAGTGGAGTGGTGCCTGCTCTCCATTAAGATGGGCAGCTGTGTCATTCCTGGGGAGCTACGATGCCACTGCTGCAATGGATAAACAAGGATTGAGGATTTCCTCACAAAAAGCAGCTCATGGTGAAAGTATCAGCTCTCCTCCACCGTAGGGCAGCCTCTCTGCTGCCTTTCCTGCTTGCACTGCCTGGGATGTGAAGAGACCAAGAGACAGGCAGCTGCCCCTGGCAGACAGCTGCAAAAGCCAAGGTGAGGGTGGATGGATGACCTCAGGTCCCAGCATGAGGGCTGATGATAGGCCAGGGGGTTAGTGCCCTGCCTTGCTCCACCAGAGACTGTGCATGGGGCATGGTGGCCCCTCAGCCCCTCTTTCTAGGAGTCCACCCTCTGTCCATTCTGCTAGCCCTTGTCTTCCAGAAGGGCATTAAAAAAGAGGAGGGAAGCAATCCAAAGAGGGAATGAGTTCAAAAACTTTTTGTGAAGCAGATGTCTGGGAGTCATTAGGAGAATGTTCTCAATCTTCCCAGAGCAGCTGAAAGCTTTACTGCCAACAGCACTTGGCTGCCAGTCTCCCATTGCTGTATAAATGATGATAATGGTCTTCGCTACTTCTCCACACGTTCACCTCCTCTCTGTGGGGGTGGGCTCTCCTTGGTAACCACAAAGCTCTTGTTATATGTGAGGAGTTGTTGGCAGCAAGGACTGGGATGGAACAGAAGAGGGAGAGAGGGTTAGGTCCCTTCTAAGCTAATACCCTCCAGTGATAAGCCCCTGCTCTGGCCTTTGATACTCATTACATAGCTACTCTGGGTGCCTTTAATAGGCAGCACTTGTTTATTAAAAGCACTTGTTGTGCTTTGATAGGGAGTGAAGGGTCAGAGGCATCCAGTGCTTATAAGAAAAAAGCAACAACCCCCTTTCCTTGTGGTAGCATTGCCTGACTCCCTGGTACAAAAGTTGAAGAGGCAGGTGCCCTCTACCGTGGTCCATCACTTATCTTTGCAAGAAGAACATTCCAACAGCCCTCTGATTATTGAAGGCCAATCTTAGTTTCGTGCAAAAAGTCCCTGCCTCTGGTAAATCTGGCACTTTCCTCACTTTGTATTTCTTTTGGTAGAACTTAGCTGAGGTTCAAGGATTTACTCTGCAGCAGCTCCAAAGAGCCCTTTCTATGTGGTGATAGGCCCTGCGGATGAAGGGCTGTCTGCTCAGCACTGAGAGATTCCCAACAATACAATGAGCAATAGTAACACAAATGCACCAAGTAAAGCCTTTGTGGCCATGGAAATATTCCTTATTGCAAAACAGTGAAGCAGAGCTACTTGTCCTGCAGCACCTCTTTCTCCGAGAGCACGTGGAATTGGAAAGCTCCACCACACTTACTAGAGGTGAAATTCTCCCTGCAGCAGTAGCCTTCCTGCACTAGTCTGATGCAGGAAAAGGGGCAGTTTTTCCACCTGTAGGCTTTCAGGCTCTAGTGCTTATATTTCATGCATGAAACTTGACAAATAATAGCAACAAATAATCAAATATGTAGATATTCAGGGACGTGTTTAGATTGTGCCCCAGCCCACATGCCTGGCAGACCTCATCCCGACCAGAGGAAGATGGAGATCACAGATGACACCTCTGAAAATGAGTTTTCTGTGTGTAGAGAAGTTATAGAGACTCAAATACCTCCCTTTGCAGAGGATAGGGAGCTATTCTGACTCACAGGTACATATTCAAGATATGGATGTTCCAAGTTTGCCATTTTCTTGGAAAAAAACCCCAGGCTTCTCCAGAAACTTTCAATGCTCATACACAGGTCTGTTGACCTCTAAAATCAGCTCTACTGAATTTATAGAAAATTAGTAGCAGATATACTGAGCAGAAACCTAGCAGATCCAATCATCTCACTGGAAAATAGCAAGATAAGAGTAAACCAGCAAGTCCTGAAATCTCCTCCCACAGTAGTCCTCTTCCTGGTACACTGGTGGGGTGTTCTGCATGGATTTTCCTCTGTCAGCCACCCAGGCTTGAACATTGGGCCCCTGGCTCCCTGTGGGACACACGATTGTTGGATTTCAGAAGACTCTGGCACGACTAAAAGGCGAGTGATCCCTCCTTTGACTTACTCGGAAATGAGAAGCAGGCTCAAGCAGGCCTGCACCAGCCAAGAAACATTTCTCTGTAAATCTCCTTTTGGTGGGATTAGTAACAGCACAGAACTGTTTTGTAACACAAACGCTCGTGTACTTGTTTTGGCCTCTTCCAAGCAGTGGAAACGTGCAGGCGGCTTCATTACCCGCAGAGAAAAGCAGGTTCAACACAGTTACTGGACTTCTTTCAGATCGAAATGGTGCAGTGCAGCAAAGAGATGAACCCTGTACCAAAGCATTTCCTAAAGCAATCTTTATTATAGCAAGGCTCCATTCTCAGAGGCCTTTCATGTTCTTTGTGTTACAAAGTCATAGGCTGGCTTATGCAAAACGACGTGCACTCTAGAACGGTGCTGCTTCTCTTTTGTTTTGTTATAAAACCTTGAGTTTCCTTAATCTCCTTAATAAAATTTCTCAAGGTTTTGACTGGAGAAGATGGGAGAAGCCAGCCAAGTGCAGCATTCCAGGACCAACTCTCCCCTCACTCAGGGAAAGATTTAGAAATTGAGGTTAAAGCTCTGGCTTAAGCCAACTGACTCTGCCAGATACTGAGCTACACAGCCCAAGATCTACTACACCTAGTCCTCCTTTCCTCCCACACACCCTTCTCTCCCCCTGCCAAGCACATCCTTGCTGGGTGCTGACTAGGCTCTGAGCAGGGCATCTTTTCTCTAAAGGCTAACATGTAGATTTTACTGAAACCATGGGGGCAACTCAGTAGTTCAGCTTGCACTGGTGTTTGCAGTTAAGGAAGAAACTAAGCTTAATAAGCTCTTAATAGTGGAGGTGCTGATTCGAGCAATAATTCTTGGTTTTTTTCATAGAAAAAGTTAAAAAAAAAAAGAGAGAAAAAAAGTCCATCAATGAAAATTCCACAGGAAAATTTTCATTAATAATTAAAGAGTGAATTAACTGGCCAAGTCAGACCATCTGAAAGACTGTCATGAAGCCTCATGGGAACAGAAGCTGGAATGTTTTGTGCTGCTTCTCTGCATTATGGGCTGAGAGACCACATCACTCAAGGTGCAAGCTAACATGGGCTTCCAGCCTCTTCAGGGAAACTGCACATCCACATATAAGCAGTGAGTCATTTTGAGTCATTTCTGAATAATGAAGGGTCATCAAAATGCACTGGTGTCAAAGGAATGCAGTGGTGTCAAAGGAATGCGGTCATGTCAAAGGAAAGGCAGGTAGGTCACAAGCAGTGGCAATGCTACATCCATCGTTTTGCCTTCAAATGAAATCTTCAGCTTTTGCTGGAACATGGAGTGGCATACTACAACCCAGGAGTAGGAAATGATCTGGTTTTAGATGTCTATGTTTTCCTATTGTTTGTCAAAACTAATTTCCCTTCTCTAGCTGCCCAGACCTAAATAAAGCGCACTTAAAAATACAGACAATGTGTATTGCACATGTTGAAGTTGTATTAGATCATCCCACGGGGCTCTGCCGGAGAAGCAGTGAGGCTGCCTGTATCCTCGGGGGTCTTCCCAGTTCTTGTTCCTCCCACTCCACTGCCTCTCATTTCACCTGCAATGATGTGTATTACTGCACAGAAAGGCAGATAAAGACACACAAAGAACAGGAAAGGAGAAAGAAAGCCAGGGAAATGCACTGGTGTATTGAATGCCTGACAATCCTTCTGGGGCTTCAAATCTTTTGTTTCAAGTAGGGGCTTTCTTTGAATGACAATGTCTTAAGTTGGTTATCTAATACACAGGTGTAAAAACCTCAGCAAGAACATATATGGTATAAAGCACAACTCTTTTGCCCCCCAGAACGGCAAGTATCAGCTGCTTTTGAAGGGCTCCTTGTGACCATGTAAGTCATAAGGCTTTTCTCCTCAGAAGCACTAAAGAAAGCTCTGTTTTGTTCAATGAAGGAAGCGCTAGAGAGATGGTGTTCTCATATATCCAACACACTTTCAGGCCCCAAGGTGGTACTCACTGACTTGTCTCCCTCAGCACGTAAAAGATTTATCACGAGAAGTGCAGCCCTGAGCTGGAAGGTGGCAACCAGCGAAACAGCAAAGATGAACACGACCTGGGGAGAAAATTTGCCTGTAGACATTGGGCCAGTTCCTTGTGTTGCAGGGTAACACTGCTTTTTATCAGTTGTGGGAGCAGTGGTGATGTAGGAGGGTGTTGTGGTTTGATGGTTTTTCATCTGAGGTTTTAAAGGATTTCATGTTTTTCATTTCCTGGTGGTAGTGAATAATCAGACTTGGCCTGATCCTTAATGAAATGGTGTCAACATTTTTGACAAACTGAAGCAAATTACCTGTTTTAAAGCATACTTTCTGTTATTTTTTAAATGAAATTAGGCTTTTCCAAGATGAAAAACCCTTTCAAATTATTTTTTGTTTTACAAGTGCCAAAAATTACTGGTTCTGTTTTGAATGATTTTTTAGAAGTGACCATTTCTGTGAAAAAATGCTTTAAATATTTTGCAACTACTGAGCATGATATGTTTTGCCTCATGCAGAAACAAGCCAGAAACTTTTCCAGTAAGGGGCTAATCTGTGAGTATTTCATAAACAGTTCATTGACTTGCTGATATTACTGAGAAAGCCGAGCTGCCTCCTCTAAGGACATTTCAGAAGAAATAAGGTATTTCAAAACGGACACTTCCCACATTAGAATAGCTGCTACAGCCTTCAAAGTACTGTCTTCCCATGTGCAATAATGGCACCTCACTGTACCACAAGAGTTTCAGAAAAGAGCTGTGCTCATTATCCACACACTGCCTATAGCTTTTTCTAACCAGAACAACACTCATTGCACTCAAGCCATGAACATTTTGAATTATTGCTTCATATTTATACCTAATTTAACCCTGTTTTTTCTGCCTGGCTCCCAGGCTCAGGTGCTGCAGTAGACGTGCAAGTGAAAATCCACTGCCAGAGAAAGTTATCAACGAGTCTCGTGTTTGTGTCCTCAGAAAGCAGCATGCTTGTCTCCACACCTGGCTTTTACAAGCCTTCATCACTGTTTCAGCACTCCTATTTGTTATCTGCATTTACCTCTGCCTCCTACATTTCCAATCTCATCCCAAATTTATTAGTATGAACTAAGTGATCTGTCAAGCACATTCAAAAGTGGTGAGAATCTTCAAAATGTTCCTGAACCAAAAAGCCCTGCCTCCTTTTTCATTTAAATTATTGATGTTCTGTTCTTAGGAGTTTTCATTTGGGAGTCTTTTGACTCTCTTTTTTGTTTTGTTTATCCTTAGTGCAATTTTTGGTTTCCAGTGAGATTTCAAACTCTTCTTGGCAATAATACCTAGAAAAATTTCGCAGCTACCCACTGACACCAAAACACTTGTGACCCAGACGCTGATTGGACAGATAATGGCTTTTATTTTGTATTTCAGGGCTCCATTTGTGTAGTGAGGATAACAGTATTTCTCTGGCTAAGGGACAATAATCTGAAGAGCATGCTAAGCCTATACAGCCCTAAGTCTGCTTTCTCGCCCACCCACTCTGACCTCCCCATGTAATATTGTAACTGTGTAATATTTTTTAGAGACAGATCCTGGCCTGCCTCATGCTGAAATCTAAATGTGTTAAGTCCAATCCTGTTTTTTTTCTCTTATTTTGCTCTTCTACTGCAGGTTTTGCAGATTGTGCTTTTACTCAGAAGTGCTGCACTGTGCGATTCACATGCCTCGGTTAGTAAAGAATCATTAGCGCAGAGGGTCTTGCTGCCTGATGACGGATGTAGTGCTGGAGCACTTGGCATGAGAAGGACTGTCTGGGGTGAGGTTTACCACACTGAGACTAGGAAAACTTGCATGCAATTCCTTGCGGACCAGTCACAGACTTCCTTCCTTTGGCTAAATCACTTCTTCTGGCGCGTGCTTCAATTTCCCATCCGTTCATGGGTGGTTGATATTTCCCCCTACCTCCAGTGAGTACAGTCATCTAAATCTTTGCAGGTCCAGGGTATTTTGATATCACAAGGATGAGGACAAGGACCAGGGGCATACAAACCCATAGAACCATAGATCACTTTCAATGAAATACCTGAGTATCCTGTAAAATACAGAGTCAGTAAATACCAAAAAAGCAAGATGCAACTGATAACGAGGTGTGTCTGATCACTGTGTACAAAGATCACATTTCCTAAATCTGACAAATTTTTAAATATTGCAAAGGGGGGAAAAATCAACACCAGGAAGCAAAGACTTTTGAATTTTATGTCTTCAGTTTCCTAGAGAGCCATTTAGCTTGAACAGATACAAAAGTTTGGTCCTTCCTTGGTCTGGGGAACGTGTGAAAGCAAGTAAAAGATACATTAATAGTCAGCACTTAATTTTCACGTTAACACTTCCCCCTTTCCTAGAGACACCCACTCCTCCCGGTTTGTATACATCATTTGTATCCACCATTAATCACCACATGCTCATGGATTTCTGGTGCTGTGTCAAACGAGGGTTTTCCAAATAGTGAGAGAACCTGATCCAGGTACCACTGGGATCGGAAAGATCCAACTGTCACCTTACACCAGAGTTACCACAGGGAGAGGTGACAACATGCTCAACACACAGTAGTATGGGGCCCTTTCCTAACCAAACCCACATCCCACCATGCAATCTCTAAATTATTGTTAGGGCTAGGTGCTTTTGTAAATCCACATTAAAAAATATCTCAACTTCAGTCTCTTCTCCATAAAGTATAACAAATGTTTCCAACCTTCAGCCTCTTGGCCATAAAGCATAAGCCTTTGCAGTGACCTGTGTTTTTTCTCACAGTGATATTTCTCCTCTTATTGTTCCTGTCAGGGCTTTGCCTGCACAGCCCATCAATTAACAATGGTACCTACAAAGAAGGGGTTTTATACATGGAGCTAGAACGGCCACCAAGCGTGGGGGTTTTAATCTCTCCTTGTGTTTGTGTAGGAGTAGTGTGAGGTGAAAGTGGCAGGAAAGGACGTTCTTGAGGGGGGGAGGGGCAAGCAACATAAAAGTCTTCATTTAACACCATTTAAATGTAAATTGTGGTGAAACATGTTAGTGACAGAAGGGAGGTTATGACTGATCAGATATGAGGCTTTGAAACGTTTGCCAAACCAAACTTCTTCTAGGTATTTTTCTTCTTTCCTTTTCTGCATTCTCCTCTCACCACATTTGATCAGTGATGTACATAGTGATGGCTGCTATCAGGGAGTCAGCAAATGAAGCTGTCCAGGAGCAGGAGCAGGAATATGAGATACAAAAGGAAACTTCGGCATATCAAAGATATTCAAGCACAGGGAGAATTTCAAGGGTTTCCTTCCAGAGATAATGAACAAACTAATGAACAGAGAAACTGAAGGTGAAGAAAGTAAGTGAGAAAGACATCTGAGAATGTTTCTGCCGAAAAGGAAAAGATCTTTACTGAGTGAAAAAGAGATCAAATAACAAATCTCTTTTACAGCTTAAAGACCAAACCCGAGTGATGCTGAAATTTTTCTTCAATTCACTTCAGATGCAGACCTTGAGCTCAGACCAAATCTTGAGCTAAACTCTGACAGACAAACGTTCTGGAAGTTCATGCAATGGAGAATCTCTGTGCTACAAAACTAGCTGATAGGCTGATGACAGCATGAAGAGTAAAAGCACCAGATCTGGAATGAAAGATTCTGAGAAAGTGGTGTTATAAATGTCAGGTTTTGAACAAAATACGGCTCATTTTTTCTTTGCTGTGTCATCATAAATCATATTGATGTTAGAAGAAGTATTTCATTATTAATTCCCTCTGGGGAAATCCAGAAGAAGCCCTTGTTTAAATTAGAAGATTTTTTAGAATGAAAATTTTGAAGCACTCTGCATGTAATGAGTGAGGTCACCTTGCTATTTTCACAAGTTGCCCTATATTTGTCCTGCTGCAGAGAACAAGTTCCGGACTATGCTGAAATGCTCCGGGGGCTACTAATGTTTTTCCGTGACATTCCCACAAAAGATATATATCTGAAGAAAAGACCTTAGTTTAAGGAAATCCATATAGATAAAGGCAATGGGGTAGTCTTATGTCTCTATGAATGTAGACATGACTTTCCAAAATTTAGACTTGTTTATTTTCATCAGATCTCATAGGAGAACAGGCGTGATGGAAAATAGAGATCAAGGATTTCCACATCAAAATCAAAATTAAGGGAAACCTAAATGACAGCTCTAATTAAGTGTCCTAGTGAATGATGTGAAGGGTTGTCCAGACCATTCAGTTAGCAGAGAATTGAAATCTCTCTTACAAAATTGAATGATCCTGTAGGCACAATAGATCAGAGACAGAGGTCTTTCAAGGTCCATCCAGCTGTCTGTTCTGCTGAGCACTTAGGGCTCAAGTGGCACCTCATTCTCTCTCTCTGCATGTTCAAAGCCAAGACACAGAGGTCTGATTCAGTTCCCTGGCTCACTCTGTGAATAACCTGTTTTACTTCATGAATGTTATAAGGATTCAAGATCCAGAAATCATGAATAATAAGCACTCATTTGCTGGTTTCTTGAACACATATATATCAGTGGCTCCTCAGTCTTTTGCAGAAACTGCCATGCGTTCTCTGAATATTGCCTTATGCTCCTCTGTGCTCCCTTGTCCTGATAAGGACCTAATCTGTGTCACATGCTGATCTCTTGACTGCTGATATTATGTATAGGTTGTTCTTAAAGTGCTTTGTTTTTTACATATTCAGTAAATAATAAACTTCAGGGACAACAACCACAAGTCATCATCCAGTATTTGTGTGCGTACATAAGATCATGTCTTGGATCTTGAGCATTCTTGGTTAGGCTCTTACAGTTGCCTAGCTGCTACTTGAAGTGTCAGGTTTCTAAATCCCACAGTCAACTAATTCTCTGTTGGCTTGAGTTTTCAAAGCCGCCAAAGTCCTTTTCCAGAACTGTGTCTAGTGCATTACATGTAGCTCAAGCTTGCACTGAAAAATAGAGATACACGGATGTGCTACTTAAAATAAATAAAGAAAATTATTGAAATTATTTATTATTTATGACACTTGAGACCATTGTCACAGACGTTAAACTAGAGGAGCCTATTATGGCAATTCTAAAGATCCCACATGGCCCGGTGTCCCCACATGCCTGAAAGACTTGCACAAATTTAAAATCTGGTCCTGCAGAAGCCTCCTTTTAAAAGAGCATCATTTTTCTAAGGAAGACATATTCATGCTACTTCACGGCTCTAAATCATTAAAAAGTTACAATCCTGATCAGACATATGTTTATGGGATATTCAGTTAAATAGGACTGCCCCTGAAGAAAACTATGGGATTCACAGTTACACATATTGTTTCTGAGTTGGGAAAATTGTCAAACTTCCAGTGATCGGTTGTGATAAAATGCAGTACAAGGTGATTTTCTGCAGTCAAAACATGGAAGCTAGCACAGAACAATGTAAACCTTACCTACCCCATGCAATAATGCTAGAAATACCTTATCAAATTTTGTCCCAGAAACACACATGTAGCAAAATAACAAATAACTCGTTCTTGGAGAAAGGCCCAGCACTGATTTATATCTTACAACCCAAGTATATACCAAAAGCCTGCTAGAGCTGACCATGTCAATCTCAATCACCTCATACGGTTTGGTTCTATGAAGTGAAAAATACAAGGAAGAAGGTGTTTTTGTACTGTGAATGAGTTATTCAGGAAAAGTGCATTTATTGAACTCTGTGGGAGGAAAGTTAATTTCAGAAGTTATAACCAACATGAATTTTAGGTAGTCTATTTGAGATATTAAATGGAATTGAAAGAAAAAAATGCCCCTATTTTCATTTAAGTAACAATTGTTGTTGAGTAATGTTAAATATAGGCTTACACCTGCCAGGAATTGGCTGAATAGCAACTTTAGAAGCCATTGCTGATTAAGCAGAGTGGGGACCATCTGACAAATCAGTAGCACTCATGCTTTGTGTGTTCAGTCCTCATGGAGATTCCTGGGACAGTGCTGGGTAATAATTTCAGCCTAGAGGTGGTTTGCGACCTGTTTTCATTCTTTGCTATGCCCACAGTGTGGATGACTGACAGTGTCCCTGCTCCCATAGTGAATAGTTTCTAGCCAGAAGCTGGAGAGAGGTGGGAGAAGAATAGTTCCACGGTTACTGGGCAAGTCATCTTCAACCTTATTTCTGAAGTTCCCCTCAGCTTGGACACCTGATCTGAGATGCTTTGGGTCTGTTTTTCAAGAGGGCTGAGTACTTGCAAGTACCCAAATACATCTCAGGCCTTACACACTGAGAAGAGCAAAAGAGGTTGGCTATCTGAATACAGAAGTAAGGATGTTGCATCAGGGAAGTGGATAAAGAGACATGAGACTGGGAAGAAGGAGCACTGGAAGAGGAAGGTAGAGTGGAGATGGGCTGCGGGCAGGAGAAGGCAGAGGACGTGGGGATATTGAAGTAGGATTGTGCCGTAAGTAGGTGGTATGAGGGTAAAGCACTGCAACAGGTGAACAGAAAGGTAGAGGCAACTTAGTGTTGGAGAAAGTCACTGAAAGCCCCTCCACTCATTGGATTTGTGAGCTAGTGGTCTTGTATTCAGGCTGGAGAGTGTTATTGTCTCCAAGCTACATTCCCTTGTCTATTCACATTATCTTGTCTATGCTCACTGTCCTGGTTTGAGTCAGAACAGAACTAATTCTGTTCAGTGATTTCACTTTTCAGCTCAGTCTCTCTCTAAGTAACTGCACTGTCTGAAATTAACAGAATCTTTTTGCAGACAGTGTCTGCTTCTAGAAGTGATAGTGCTTGTTCACAGCTGTTACCAGGGATCGGCGTGCAGAAAGGCTCTTGCTTATACTTTCTCCCATGCAGACCAATTAACGGAATCTTTTTGCAGACAGTGTCTGCTTCTAGAAGTGATAGTGCTTGTTCACAGCTGTTACCAGGGATCGGCGTGCAGAAAGGCTCTTGCTTATACTTTCTCCCATGCAGACCAAGGTCACTGCTAAATTCTGTGCACTAAATTAGAGGCCACACCTGTGGGGAGGAGCAGACAGGACAGGAGACCCTACACTGACCAACAAGGTATTTCATTCTATGTGTGTCATATTTGGTATAAAGCTGAGGGATCATGAGGGTCTTGCTCTCTTGCCTCTTCTTCAATGGCCGGCGCCCGAGGGGTCTCTGTTCATTCTGCCTTGATTCCACTCTGTGCAATCCTGAATCCGGTTCCCGAATCCAGTTCCTGAATCCAGTTCCCATCTCCTGTTGAGTCCAGTCTGGGTCTTCCCCAGTGTCTGCCCACAGCATCAGTGGTGGGGTTGGGTTTGGTGTTAGTTTTATATATATTTCATTTTATTATTATTATTATCACTAAAGCAGTTTTAGTTTTCTTTCTCAATCCATGAGTATCTCTCTCCCCTATTCCCTTTCTCTTCCCTTTTGGGGAGGAAGGGGGGTTAATAGAGACATCTGTCATTCA
>NW_010409951.1:20006-26592 GCF_000710305.1 Buceros rhinoceros silvestris
GAGATCCTCAGACTTACTAACACACAGATCCCATTGCTCACAGCACTAAGAGAACTGCAGGTGCTTGTTGTAACTTAACTGCCTTTAACATCGAGTTTCCATGGCTCCCAACACACAAAGATGTCTCAGCCTCACATAACCTTGATGTCGCGAGCCTATGCTAATAAAACTGAATAAGCAATGGACAGATACAAATCTGTGTAATAGAGTAAAATATCCCTTCTTAAACACAAACCAGATGTTCTCCATCTACCAGCAGGCCTCCACAATTATCCACATTGCCCATGCCATCCCCACCTCCCCGCCCCCCCACCCAGGCTCTCTGCCAGCCCCTTTCTCCTGGGTGATGCATTGCCATAGCTAGCTCAGGGATCAGGTTGCGTTAATTCAACAATACTTTTGTCAGGCAGGTTTGTTGTGTGTCTTTATTTAGCTTTAAAGCATCTCCTGGGTTTTTTTGCTTTGTTTTGTTTTGCTCCCCACAATCACAACCTCTGCTTGGAGTCAGGGCTTTGCTGCGTAACTCGGCTCAGTCACCCATATGGAGGCTGGAATAATATTTGGTGTTTTTTTTCACAGTGCAGTAAGTGATCTTTGCAGGCAGCGTATGAACAGCAATTAATACTTGACATATACCACACAGGAGAGCTCTGGTGGCAGGAGCTGAGACAAGGCGTAGTTGTTACCCAGCCCTTCTGGAGCAGAGATTGGATTCAGAAACGTGCTCCTTAGCACAGCTTCCTGGTGTAATGCAAGCCCATCCTTTCTGCCATTTGAGCATCTCAGAAGAGCTTCCAAGCAGGTGAAAATTGGCAGGTCGAGGCCTTCAAGTACCATATTTTTTATGATATAACCGTGGTATAATCACCGGAGAGTTCTTACAATGCTGTTATGAGCTACTGTGCCGAAAACCATCTCTGCAAGAACTACTGTACAGCACTCAGAGCACTTTGGCAGCCCATGCAACAGCCTCACTGGAGTCTTTCCATCCTGCTCATGACTGCAGCCAAGAGGCCTTATTTGCTAAAGTGAAGAGAATCTGTTGATCCACATATTTGGGATCACCATGATGCAGATGAAAAGATAATGCTAAGCTAAACAATTATCTGGCAAGAAGTTCTCAAAATTTGGCGTATTTATTTTTTTTAATTAAAACCCCACTTTTTTTTCCTCTCTAAATGGGACAAATTGAGAGCAGTCCAATATCGTAATTGTATTTCCACAACATTGTGCCAAAGCAATCAGAGTTGTCAGGACCAAGCTGTCTTCTTTAAGAGTTAAATTTTATTTGCAAGCTTGCTTGCAAGTCAGCTGCATGAACTCCAAATATCCCTTGGATCTGCACAGCAGAGCCTCAGCATGAGCTTCCTGGTTGCTCTACATAGAGAACTCTCCCAGCAGGATGATTAGAATAATGTGTGCAAAGATAGCAACAAAATTCAATTAAAAAAGGGCACTTTTTGTTGGAAACAGAGTAGTGAGAGCAGCTCTCATCTCAAAAGCCAACTTGCTTCACTGGGTCAGAAAGCACAGTTCTGCAGGAAAGGCCTGTTACAGGAATCGCGTGACTTGGACAGCTGACTGGGAGATACGAGGTCTAAAATTTGCTTTACATAGAACATTTGTTAACAAATTATTTTTTTGGATTTCAAACACTGTCATTGTCTTCTTCTCCATTTCCCTCCTCAAATTCTTCGAAACTTAAGGAGTAAACTTTGACTGATCTTTTACCAGGAAATTTTGGCTGGTGGTACAGCCAATGCCTTCAGAAGGTCAAAGTTGGTTGGATGCAAACCAGATCCTAGAACTCTGACCTCGCCATACTTAGCAATCTCTAAAGAGAGTCCAAGGAAAAGCGAAGAGAGAACATGCTCTTCTCCAATTAGAATTCCCTCCAGGGCAGGATTTAGGACAGAAAAATTTCCATTGCTGGAGCCTGAGTTGGACCTGTCCAGCAAATATTTAGAACTTGAGGGTGGCTTTCTGACTTCAGCTGGACTGAAGTTTGATCAGTGCTCCTATCCTGGGGATTTCGGACATTTGTTTCCTAGCATCAAGTCCAAAGAAATTAATAACACTGAGATTTAAAAAAAAAAAAACAAAAAAAAGAACATGAACATCTGGAAGTCGGTCCCCACAAATGCCTGTGTATAATCAGGTTTAAGCCATTACTGTGTCTTGTTTCTTAAATGATGGAAAATTGAATTGTTCTGAATTACATTTCTCTCTGCTAAGAACCTGCTACAGACAGAGAATATAAGAAAGCACTGCTTAAACAGCAGCAGAGGAAGGATTTCAGCTTTTGAAAAACTCAGGTTTCCCCTGTGTAAACCATTCAAACACTGGAATGTAAAGCAGTAATGAAAAATGAAAGCCATGTCAGCCCAGAAAGCAATATATTAAGGCAAAGTGTTTCAGAGTCAAAGGCCCTTAAATAAATCTAAAATACATACTTTATTTTAAGCCCTAAATCTGCTGCTGCTAATCCTCATATTTAAAACCAAAAATCTACTTTCCTGAAGAAAGCTGAAGTGGGATGGAATTTGACGTGGCTAGCCCAACACTTGTTTGTTGTCTTCGATATTTGTGGCATCCATCTCTATCATCATTATATCTCTGACTAAGCAACCTGATCTAGCTGAAGATGTCCCTGCTCACTGTAGAGGGGTTGGACGAGACGACCTTTGAAGGTTCCTTCCAACCCAAACCATTTTATGATTCTACATATTTCAAAATTACTCTAGTACTTATATATATACATACCTATTCATCAAACTTTGTACACGTTTAATCCTGCACCAATTGTGGGGCTGGCAAGTCTCTCTGACACTTGTACAGTGGAAGGAACTGAAAAAGGAGGTTCAGTGAAATGCCGGGAGGCATAGAGGAATGTGATGCTATAATAAAAGTTAGGAAACCTGGTCCCATGGCTATGGCACATGCCATACTGGAGGCCAGGAAATACGTGTTTGCCGCTCACTGCAGCAGAGAGGTGATGGGACTTAATGTGATCTCTCCTCTGAATAGCAGTTCTGTTTCATGCTGGCACCTGCCTCATATAGTAGCCCCTGGACAGGAGGGGTCAGCTGAAAAGGACATAGAACAGAGGAACTTTCCTCCAAGTGCCTCTGGGTACTTCTGTGTATGGATGCAGATGTGAGAATAGATGGAGTGAGAATAGACAGTTGGAGCTATTACTCAGAGATATATAAAAACTGTGTTTTGCTGTGAGAGTCTGGTACATGAATTTTGGGCTTTATTGTGTCCAGCAACAAGAGCATTAGCCTTGGGTAGAACTGCACAGAGCTCTTCAGACCCCATGGCCAGTGAGGGCAGCAGGGATCTCCCTCGTACAAAATAAAAACCTGTTTGCAATGTGAACCTCTAAATACAGCATCCAGCTCACACCCAGAATGGAGGGGTCTAAATTTCTGCAGGCAGAAATTTCCTTTTGGGGAAGAAAAGCCCCGTCCTTCTGGAGGATGGGGGGATTCACAGAGTAGCAAGCACTCCTCCTGCCAGAGCTAATGCCTCTGTTCTACAAGCTTCAGTCTCACCAGGCCTTTCAATCCCTGTTTCCCTCTTCTTTTAACAGAAAATCCTATTCCTTTAGGTAAAAATCAGAAAATCTCAAGAGGTTCAGTGAGATGGTACTAATTAGCCAGCATGGACATAATCTGGTCTACACAAGCAGTGCCTAACTCCTAACACACTGCTAATGAAGAGACCTGACCAATAAATTAAATAAGGCAAGGTTTTCTCCTGCCAAGTAATACATCTTTCTGCCAAAAACATTCAAAACAAAATAATCCAAATAATCCTGATGACTTTCAATTCCAGGTTTTGATTTTCACTGGTTTTAAACTCTGACCTTTGTGAAGGGGAGGTGGAGGGACAGAGGCTTATACCCCTCTCCCTTTTCCCACAGATAAAGGAAATAGAGAGGAGAGAAATGGGAGAAAATGTGAGTTTTCAAGTTCTCTCTCTGTATCTTCTCAGATATTTTATTTCTTTGTCTTTTCTGGGTGGAGATTACAGTAGGGGAAAAAGAGGAGAGAAAGTGTAAAATGAGGAAGGAGCAAAGGTTTCTTTTTTTTATCTTCTCGTTTGATTTCTTCCCCACTCCCACCCCCCACCCCATTTTTTTTACAAGAAAGTAAGAGTGTGGATGAAATTGTACCAAAAATTCACAAATTCAAATATTGAAAAGTTAAATCCAGTCTAAGACTTGTTAGGAAACACCAAATTAAAATGTTGAATTTTGATTGACTGGAAATGTTTAGTGGAATTGAACACTTACAAAAAATTGCATCATAATAAAATGCATACTCCGATGGTAGGAGACTTTAATTGATAAAGGAAGGAGACAAAAAGAGAGAATAATCAGAGAAGCCTAAAATGCAGAAGCTAGTTATTAGAGACCCTGATTCTGGAATCCGTGACATTTCCCACAACACAGAGGAAATCTAGAAATCCCTGTCAGTCTTAGCCTTCAAGGCAGTGACTTTTCTCAGCACCTTGTCATTTCCACTGGAGTGAAGGATCTTCAGCACCTGCCCCCCACTCACACATGTCTGGTGTGAAATTTCTCGGGGCTCTCACCATATGGGACTGCAATGCTCTGGTTATGGAAAAGCTGCTCCCTGTCGCTGGCCTTGTTGGCAAGGACATGACTGATGAATGAGTGTTATCCCTGCAGGAGAAACTTAGCCATCACCAGTCAAGCTGTGAAAATTACAAACTTTGGAATAAAACAAACCAACATTGCCACTGTTGCTTTTGCTGTAGTCAAAAGAGTCTTCAAAGTATCTTTCAAAGTATGTGTTCCCCAACATCTCATCTCCAGATCTTTGTCTGAAAAATACTAATAATATTTATTAAAATATCCTAAAATTATTTTTGTAGCCACAGGCCTTGGCTACAAATCACAGCCCTCCACCCAGGTCTAATTGTGGATGGGCTATTCTATACTGAGACTTTATAGCTCTATGTCTGTGAGGCTCTGAAGCCCACCCCACCCAGGTCTAATTGTGGATGGTCTATTCTATACTGAGACTTTATCGCTCTATGTCTGAGAGTCTCTGAAGCACACACCATGCAAGCAATGCTTTACGTAGTTAGAGGAGACTGAGGTATTTTTTGATGTGACCCTGGTGTGACTGAAAAGACTCTTTTGTGCTTGGACCAGCCAGCTGATATTCTCCATGCTGGGGAGAATATCAGCTAGGGATGGATGGCCTTTTTTTCTTAAAGAAATAGAGGGGACTGCCATATGAAATTATTCAGCTATTTATTAAAATATGAGGAAAGGGGAAGAAATGGATGGCTTAGACACTCTTACCAGAAGACCACTTTGTCATTTACTGTCTCCCTCTTCTAAGGCAAGGCCTCAAAACTGGTCTGTCCACTCACCACAGATGCTGGGAAACACCTTATGTTGCTCTCAGGAAGTTTTTGCCTGTATTTTGCAAGCTATGAGATGTTGAAAGATTTCAGTTCCCGTCTACAAAGCAGGGACTTCCCTAACATCCCATTCTTGGCCCAGAGATTTTGCCTGCACTGAACACCTGTATGTCACTCTGGAAAGAGAGAAGAGGAGCCAGACTTTGCTTCATAATTACTCTCCATCTTCCCTGCCATGCTCTGACTCAGATCAGGCCAAGCACGCTGGTTTTCTAGCCCCTTTCCCAAGAAGTCACTCTGTGGCAGATTGGACTGAACTGTTTCTTTTTGGGAGGTCTTCGTAATCAAGCACCTCTGGAGGATGTTAAACAAACCAGGGAGATATCACTGTTTCTTTTCAAATAATCAGGATTCATGTGCCAGGAATAACCAGCATCTCTGCAGGGCCAGAATGAAGGGGAATTAGGAAAGTTGAGCCCAGAGTGGCAGCCTGGGGAAGTGATCTGTGTTTTGAGGTCTCTCTGTGGGTATCTGTGCTTCATGGAAAGTGCCAATAAGCAAAGGACGTGTCTTCCTGTGTGGTGAGACCAGCAGGAGATGCTGTGTGATGTACACGAAACTTCTTTAGCCCTGGACTACATGACTTGCAGCCTGACCCATTGGGTTGTCCAGAGAGACACCTCCCAGATGCTCCCCATTTCTGCTGACGTGCCGTTTTGATTGCTTCACTGGGGATCAGGGCTCTGATGTGCAAACACAGAAACTTTGAAAAAGTTTCCTTTGCACCAGTGCTCTTTGCACTGACGCACTGCCTTCCTCATCCTTCCACATCTTTCATGGCTTTGGTGCCAGCTTCTGTGGCGCAGAAATCACTCCTCTGTTCTCTGCTTATAGAGCTTCTTAGCACCCCTGGGCACAAAGGAAATGCACGAACTAATAACAAGCCACCAAGCACTTTCCCACCCAGTTTAGCCTCCCTGAAATCCAGTTTCCAAAAGAAACTGCTGTCTTCTCCACTCGCTTTCTTAGCAGCCCATTTTAGAGACCCACAGGCTTCTGCCTCTCTCCCCTCTCTCTGGGGTGAGTCTGTACAGCAGTGCTTTTCCCACTCAGTCTACAAGCAACAAAAGGGGATGGGACCATACTTGGATTGTTATTTTCAACAGTAAAAAAAAAAGGGGGG
>NW_010409951.1:26702-33303 GCF_000710305.1 Buceros rhinoceros silvestris
GGGGAGGGGAGGGGAACCTTTTCTTGGTGAATACAATGAGAAAAATGAGATGAATATACATATTACTTCACCCCCTTTCCTGCCCCTGTGCACTCCTGGTCTGAGCCAAGAGAGTGAGAACACTACAATATAACCTAAAGCCTTTGCTTTATTTCACTGTTGCTTTCTTTTAGATATTTTTGGGGAGAGATATTGCAGGTGGCCTTCTCAAACATGCTGACTGCATGTAGGGGGAAGAAGTGGGAAAAGGCATGATTAGACTTTCAGAAAGGAATCAATAGTCCTCTGAGGGCCAGTATACTGCAGCTGTAAATATTTCAGCCCTCTGATCAAGATGGAAACATCAGTATGTGACTCAGACACCACCATCCTGAATAGTCAAGGAAGACTCTAAGTTAGTGCACTGGAGCTGCATGAGAAATGCACAGTGTGCTGTCAGAAAGCAGGACCAGCTCACAAACAAGAAGCAAAGGGACAGAGAAGAAAATAGCACATTTTTACCAGATGCCAAGATTCGGACTCTGTGCTGTCACTTCCATCTACCCACATACTGTGGAAATGCACCTGATGATACCAAACATAACGACATGCTCTCACTGAACATTTCAACCTCCCTACACAGCACAGTGCACGTGCTGTAGGCGTGTGACACTGAAAAACTGCTTAGTATTGGCACAGAGAGGGAACATTGTGTCTTTCCCAGCTGTAACTCTTGCAAATCCATGGGAAAATTTTCCTCTCAAACATTTCTATTAGTTTGTTACAGTCTTTCTTGCTGGCTGGCTTGTATTTCTGTATGCAGATAGTTCTATTGCAGTTGCTTTAGCTTCCCTCCACTTTAGTATCAAGCCATATACTTTCAACCCTCTAATATCTGTAATGAATATAGACAGAAGTTGCACATGTATTTATATGTGTTAAATGTCAAATGGCACATGTTCTCTTGGCTCAGCCAGGTCTTGGAGACTTCCCTGCATGGCATCCCTCCAGGCTGCAGGGATTGCTTCCATTTCAAATAACAACTTTTCCTAACAACTTTTCCTTGAAAACCTCTGTGACACCTGTGCTCCTTCAATAAGGGAGCCTCAGGACTGTGCCAAAGCACATGCGGCAGCTGCAAAGCAGAGAGCGATGACTGGTTGTTCTCCACCTGCCCCACAAACATGTCCATGCTGCAAGAGCAGAGCCACATGCACAGCCCATTGGCTAAGCCTCCAAGTGCCATGGGCTCTGGTCCACTACACACCAGCTCCCGAGATGCCATTGCTTCCCATCTACCAGGTGCTCTCACTGCCAAGGCCAGAATAGCTTCGTCTGTGCTAGGATGATGTTTGAGCACTCAAAACCAACAAGAAACCAAACTTATCTCTTTCTATCTCTCCCTCTTTCTTTATCAGCCCTGCTCTGGCTTCCTCTGCCGAGCTCTGCAAGTATCTCCCAAACCAAACAGCTGCCTGACAAGCCTTGTCCCCAGGGCTGCTATGTCTTGGATGCCTTCTGATCCACTTCCTCATTCTGTATTTCTCCTCACACATCACCTTGTAGCAGCAGACTCTCTGAATCCAGCATTCAAGCAGTAAGAGACAAAGGAGTTGATTGCAAACAGACCTTTTCAGTATGTGTACATGTGAATGCATACTTACGTTCAAGACTGGAAATCTTAAAACTATTTTCTTGTGTTTTTCCTACTCATTTCATGTTCCATTTTTAGCTGTGTTTGCAACTTATTTGGAACCTACCCTCCTAAGTCACATGGATGAGTTATCACTTCACTTTTTCTGAGGAAATAACACTACAGGACGGTCTCGCCAGCATACACAAGTACTACTGGCAAGGAATAGGTAGGTAGTTTAGATTTATATGGCTGTAACCGAAAGCAGAACTTGGCTATATTCTGCCTGACTCTAATGAAAAGAGATAGTCACAATGGGCTTCTGCATGAACTTGGATGCTGAAATTATGGCAATTAAAATAGCAATGCCTTCATTTGTTAATTTCAATTATTTAAAAAATCAGACATGCAAGACTTTTCTTAAAGGGATGTGCAGAACGGAAATGCCAAAAAAAAAAAAAAGTCGTAGTTCTTTTACCAGCAGAATAGAGGCAACATCAAGTCCTCCAGGAATTTATATCACTGTCATCAGCACATGTTTTGAATACTATAGAATTTCTGCTCTTCTAGACAAAATCTTCCAAAATCCTTGGGATAAGCAAATTTTTCACACCTGCAGAGTTTCTGAAGCATGCTCCTGTTACTAAGGTGAGTTGTACATAAACATAAAGAGGACATATAGTGGCTGACCCATGCCTTCATCACCTGCACACAGAAATGTCACCAGCCAGGCTGTGAGCCTCATATCTTAGTAAAAGACAGTGAGTAGATCACAGCCAACAGGAATCAGAAGCAAGAAAGCAATTATAAGAATTTTTTTCTTTTTATTACAATTTTCCCATAGAGCCTTGGGACTTTTCTCACAGCTTTGATAAGTATCCAAGCCTTATCCATCTCCTCTTCTTGTTGTCTTACAGATGGCATTGATTTACCCTTTTGTGTTTGTCAGTCTCCAACTAACAGTGTTTCAGATCTAAGCAATTCCAAGCAGGTCCTGCTGTGCAGTCAGTCCATTAACAGCTCTGAAACGGAAGAAAACCTTTAACTGAAATGCCATGTGCAACAGTTGTATCTTGTTCAATTCCTGAACATTCAAGTTAATTTAGGGTTGATGACAGGTACCATACTGACAAGCCCAAAATTCAACAGAAATTCCCCATATTGTCATTGTGAGGGAACCTGAACCTCTTCCAGTTGCCCATGGATCCATGTTGCTTATCTGCCCCATGTGAGGTTCCTTCTCTCGTGTCCTCTCCCTGCGGTAAGCTGTGCACACAAAGCCAACATGTTTGGTTAGTATTTTTCTGAAGACATGAATATTTGCAGCCAGTCATGCTGCATATGCTGTCAGTTCCCTCCTCCCTTAGTTCCCTCCTCCCCTACAATTTCTGAATCCACTGGCCACTTTCAGTCACATTTGATAAAGTGGGAAAGATATCAAAGATAAGAAGTTCCTATAAAGCAGCAAAAAACTAGGGCCTGGATAAAGGCTGGAGACCCCATTGTTCTGAGTGAGGGAAGGACTGCAAGCTGAGAGCAGTACTTACTTACCTGTCTTGCTTGACTGCCAGCTGGCAAGGAACAAACTTATCCCAGAGAGCCAGTCAGCACCACATGGCTCAAAACAGGCCATGGCATGTGCTGCTTTTGTCTCCTCAGGAGCTGGGAGACTGCTGGAGAAGAGATGAGGGTCCGTAAAGTATTTCAGGCAATACATGGAAACATGAGATCATGAGAAACAATTACAGTAGTTGTCATTATATAGATGAAATACAGAAGTTCCACAGAAAAACAGGCTGCATCAATTCACGTGATCAGGAAATAACTTGTTCTAATACTTGCCTGCTCAATGTTCACTGCAGAAAAGGCAGATTATGCCAAATGCCTGGCACAGTGAGACACAAAATGGTGAGCTGCAGGACGCCCCTGGAGGCTGGCGGAGAACAGCTTGTCCTCCATGAAGATGGGTTTCCCTGTGCAGTGCTGTCCTGGACCACAGACTCCATAACAGGTGCAGGGCAAGAGAAACTAGTTTACTTCCAACGACAGATGACTAAACTCACTCAAATTATCTTTTATTCATGGTGGGCAGAGTCCACAGGCTGCTGCCTCAGCCAAAGTTTTGTTGAACTGGGGTCAATGAGTTACTCTAACTTCACTGCAATGCTGGAAGATATAGATGAGATTAACTATGACAGTAGTTTAGCAAGAAGAGCACACCTGCAGGACCATTCATCGAGTACCTTTGCAGCTTCTCATCTCTTTTTCTAAAAAATGGTCCAATCCCAGTAATGATACTTTTTTTTTTTTCTGATGTGCTTAGCTTTATTTTCCCCTTACGTTTCCCCATACAGAGTAGCAATTGTAATGAAATGCGCGGAGAATCAGGAGAGGAGGATAAGGCTAGCAATATATATACTGTGACAAGACTGCTTTCATCAAACAAAAATAAACATTCCCCTAAAGCAATCGTGCTATGTTCAGGAACACATGTTGCCATATACGGAGTCCTTCTGACTGACCATTAGTCAAAATCGGAGCTCTTTCCTTCCCTGCCTGTGTTTCCATATGGAGAAGACACATCGATAATGAAGATGACTGCCTGCATTGTCTTTCCATGTGACCTTTCTCCAAAACCAATTATTTTTCATCAGTTTCACACAAAATCCATCAAAGTCCTACTGCTCAGCTAATTCCTGTGAGGCATCTTCAGGTGTCCCAGCTGGATGGTTAAAGGATTGGTCCATTTCCTGACCTTAGCATCCATTTTATTATTAAACTTGCAAAAGCAAGCAATTCTTCAGACTGGCAGGCCAGGCAGCAAACCCGGGCTCTGAGAAACCACACACTATGCACATGTTTTGTTTCTACTAGGATCACTGGAGTTGGCCAGCTGCTGACTCCTGGATTAATGACCAATGCCTCCTCCCCTCAGGTGTCCCACTTAGCTTTTCCCTGGAGAAACCAGGCAGCCATCAGACCTGCTGGGATCTGAATCCCAAACTACTTTGGACATTGACCTTTCCAACACTGCATGATTTTTTAAAACAGTTACTGAAAGTTCAACTAATGATTTATTTATTTTCTAATTAGACAGGCCCTAGGAAGAAAAAGGGATACACACTGACAGTTCCTTAGTCCCAGAGCTGCTTATCAGCATGTGCAGTAAACAGGGGGGGAAAAAATCATAAATATTACATTCTCCCTCAAGATAAGGGATTTTGGAGTGAAGGATTGCTTCCCAATAGCAAACTTCAGGGCAATGTCATGGAAATGGGTCACAGATTCCTGGAATGCAAAGTCCATGTGGGTCTTCCCTGGAGCAAGAGATTCTTCCCTGCTCCTGCACAGCTCCTGCCAGGCAGCTCTACTTCAGCATGAAAAGTCAAGGCTGCAGCTGGAAGGTGTTTGCATCAGCAGGATTAATAGCTCCTTAATGCAGCAGGAACCTTTAAGAAAGGTGTGAAACTCCATATTGTTTCTCATTTCAGAGAAACATAGAGTTTCCCAGCCAAGTGACTGGTATTCAGGTCTTTTGCCTGTATAGAGGTGAGGTATTCTTGTCTGCTTTGGGAAAAAGGGTATTTTGCAGGCTGAAGGAACCATGCTTCTCATGGCCTATGCAGTCTCTAAACCTGCCAGGGACTCGCTCCTGCACTGGTCCCTTTGCAGCAGGAACTCAACAAGGCCCAGAGCAACCTCACCAAACTTGGCCAAGTGGGAGAGAGAAGCTGCCAAAGTCTATCCCACCACGGGGCCCTCTGGGTAGGGGTCCTGCAGCTGACAGCAGGAGATGGGTAACGGACCACCCCTGGGAGAGAAACAATGCTCCCCCATCACTGAGGGAAGCTGCTCTGCTTCGTGGCTCTCTTAGCATTCACAGTGATAACTTGGCATGCTCATGCTCTCTACATAAATCCTGATAAACTCCTAACCTCAGAAACATCCCGTAACTAGGGGCTTCTGTGTCTAGTTGCCATATTGTGTGAAAAAATGTTTCCCCTTATCACTATGACATTTGCTCCTGCTGCTGAATTTCACTGAATCTTTGGTGCTCTTATTTTAAAGACAATGTGAATATTAATTCCTCCCTCTCTTATCTATCCCGCCCACTCTCTTCATACATTTATCATGTCCCCTCTTATTAATCTCTTGAATGTAAACTCCTCCAACATTTTTTAGCCTCTACTTCAGGAAGTTTTGCTTGTCCACATCAGTAATGGTATCGGTCACCTGCCTCGAATATGGACCAGAAGCCAAAAGATCAAGGTGACTCTGTATTACTCAAAAATTAGATCAAGCACCACTTCCTTTAATATGGCTGCGGAAATAACTTAAAGGAAAGCCTTATGATAGCATCTTCTGTCTCTGTTTGTAGCATAATTTTACTATTATTGTATTCTGTACAGGAGGGCATATGTTTTATTAATTGTCAAATGAATAAATAGCTTTTTAAGCTTCTATTTAAAGAGCTCTTGGCAAACTATACGGGCTAAAAGAACACAATTTTTTTAACATGCTTTTAATCTCTTCCCCAAACAAATCCTCTGAGTTGAATTTTTTACATTTTAAAGGCACTTGGGTTTATGGTTTATTCTGTGATGCTCATCACATTTTTATGGTATTAACATTGTCTGTTTTCCATAAGCGTGCCATCATAATTTGAAACAGCAGCTTTCAAAGATGTTTTGCCTCTGCCCAAGGGAGGTCACATCACATTTTTTTACACTGTTAGTGGAACTGCAATAACCAAAGTATAATTTGCACAGCCTTTCCCGTCTTTAATGTTTAATTAAAGTGCCCTGGCATTGTTTAAGTACCTATTAATTCTGCTAATTTTCATTCTGACTGCTAAGTAGCTGCAGCTGCATTTCAGCCTCTTAATGGTAAAAGATATATATATCCCTGGACCACAGCTGCAGTTCACAAAGCCACCTTGTCTGTTCCACTATAACATAACCCTAAAGTTCCCCCTTTCATGAGGGAAAG
>NW_010409951.1:33466-53683 GCF_000710305.1 Buceros rhinoceros silvestris
ACTCTTTCCAGTCCTTACCCAGCATTAACTTCATTTCTACTAATGAGACATGACATAGGACAGAAGAGTCCCAGTTTATGTGCAAGCTTCCATTGCAATGAGTCAGTGCAGTTTAATGATGGCAGATTAAACATTTACAAGTTTTTGTAGGACGTACAATATTAGATCTGCAATGAGGAAGACCCCCTGAATATGTTAACTATCCCTTCAAAAGTATCCTTCCCTCTAAAATAATGGTCCTGAATTCCTGCTAGGGGTATTTGCATCCACAGAAGTCACACCAGAACTTAAGCTATTCATTGAAAAGTTTCTAAGCAAAGCTATCACCTTGCAATTCATGTTTGTATATCAGAGTCAGTGCTGAGACTAAAAGCAGTCCCCTGACCTGATTGTGTTAATCCACATTCTGTGGCCCAAGGGAGTTTATTTTTATTGTTTCTTTAAAATAAAAAAGGCACAATTAAAAATAATAATACATGAAAACACAAGCAAAGAGGAAATGAATAAGCATTAAGCTCAGAACAATGGGATGGTTCACAAACGACGCGCCAGGCCAAACAAGAATTGCAGTCTCGGCTCCAGCCCTTCCAGGGCTTCAGCATGTGCTTAACTATTTCCCCTGGCCTGATCCTGTACTGATTATGTCATTAAGACCCAAAGTTCAGAAAGAGCAAGAGCAAGCCCTAATGAAACCATCTTGCACAGGCATGGCTGTAACTTGAGAAGTGTAAGAGTACCTCCAAAGCCATGCTGGTGTCGTGTCGAGGGAGAATTTAGTTTCTCCATGGGGTTGGTGACAACTTAGGGGGTGACCTTTCAGAAAGGGGTTGATGGAGGTGAGAGAGTCATGATTTCTCTTTGAGATCAAAAAGAACTAATGTCCCAGCAGAGCATCAGGAGGCAACACATGATGATGGCTATCAGATCTTCATATATCATGGTGTCTCTGGGTATTTTTCTTTAAGGTGAGACTGCTACATGTTGGAGTGGATTGCTTTGGTTTTGCCAACAATCATGTTACATCCCACTCCATAAATCTGTGCATCTTGTTACAGTTTCAAGAAGGCATTAGGTCAAATTGTGATCAACTCGTTCAGGCTGAACTCCACATTGATCCAAAACAGCCTCACAGAAGCATGAAGGAATGTCTGTGGCTGAGATTATATCGAACAGGGGTTAAGTTATCCTAAACTGTTAAATAATCTGACAGTGGCCTCTTAAGTAGTCTAAAAGAAGTTCAGATGCAGGAGCCTTCAGATAACTGAAAAATGTGTTGTCCTTAGCTGCAACCTAAGAATTGGAAACAACAGTTATAAAGCAGACAAAAATGTAAATACAGGAGCGACCACTGCAGGCAAATGCGGGGAGCCAGGGGAACAGAAGGAACTGTAAGTCTTTGTTTGGATGCTGTGACACAGCCAGCCTCAGGGAAGCTTGGGACAGAGATCTGCTATGGGCTATCTAATCACTAATATGAAGTAGAAGAAGTTTTTATGAGTATTTGTACGAGATACCAAAACAATGAGATGTGACTGCAATAGGAGATTTTAGTTACCCAAAACTGTGTAGAAAAAGCAAAAGGGTAACTAAATCTCTCAAGTAGACAACCAAGGATTTTTAGCAAAGAAGTGAACAGATCCTAAAAGTGCACTATGTTAAAAACATTAGAGCAAGCTATCCCTATGCAGAAGAACACCAGGCACATAGAGGTGCGATTCCAGCTGCATCAGTAGCTTTCTGAGGACTTTAAAAAGCAGATACTACAGAAGGAGTAATGCAAACACATAGGTAAGGATAAATTCAAGGAATAAGACAAGTGGGTACAGAAACAGAGCTGCTACAGAGCAGAAGGCATTTTAACTGGTAAAGGACATAAAGGGGTACTGGGAAAAGTTCTATAAATACATTTTAATTAGAGGAAGAAAAAGGAAAGTCTCAATCTGTTGCTAAACAGGAAAAGAGAGCAAATAACAAATGATTCAGAGAAGGCTGGCGCGTCTCTTGATCCAGCCTTCAAAAAAAAGCTGTTCGTGATGTGTTGATTAACTAAATTATTTTTAAAATGAGGTAGAACTGGAGGCCAAAACAGGAAAAGGCCACACTGAAGAATACTTAGATTAGCCAACTGCATTCAAGTCAGCAGAGCCTCATAAAGTTCACCTGAACATATTCAAGGAACAAGATGAAGTAATCTGTGAATCACTAACAATTATTGTAAAGCAGTTATTGTAAAGGAGTCACATAGAACAGAATGAGCCCTAGAGTGCAGGAGAAGGGTGACTATAGTGCTGAGCTTTAAAGAGGAATAATGAGACCCCAGGAAGCTCTGAACTACTAACCCTGATTTCCAAAAAATCTGGAATGAGTTATTAAACAATCAGTTTTTAAATACCTAGAAGATGGTATGGTCGTAAAAAGCAGTCCACTTGAGTTTGTCAAGAACAGAACATGTCAACCACTCTAATTTCCCTTTTTAACAGAATAGCTGGCTTAGTGAATAAAGAAGAGCAAGTGGATGTGATTTATCTTAACTTCTCGACAAGGTTGCACTGGGTATAAGTTAAAATCTAATCGCAACAGGATGGGTGCACAACTCGGTAAACTTCACTCTGAAAACAACAGTTATCAATTGTTCCTATCAAATAGGAAGTTGTTCATGTGGGATTCCCCTGAGATCCTTTCTGGGCCTGTTTCCATTCTTTTCACTAATGATGCAGATGATGAAATCTGTAGTTACCATTAAACCTGGAGAGACTACAGGAGAATTAAAGTCAGGGGATCAAAGTGCAGAAATGATCTGGAAAGATGGTCCACAGCCAACCTGATTAAGTAACCGCTAGGAGAAAGTGCTACTTTCATTTCAGGAAGGATAAAT
Organism: Buceros rhinoceros silvestris; assembly: GCF_000710305.1. Classification (NCBI taxonomy): domain Eukaryota; kingdom Metazoa; phylum Chordata; class Aves; order Bucerotiformes; family Bucerotidae; genus Buceros; species Buceros rhinoceros. The sequence continues at coordinate 36,342 of NW_010409951.1, forward strand.
TGAATTCCCAAACATAAAGCTGGAAGAAATTTGTAAGCAGTGGGATGACAGTGGAAGGTCTGAGGGACGTCACAAATGGCAGGCTGCATCTGTGTTGACAGTGCAGTGCACCGCTAAAAAATATGAATACCTGAGTTGTATATATGGAAGCATCACATGTAAGATAAAGAAGGCAGTTTTTCTGCTCTGCATTTTGGTGTGCAGTTCTCAGCTGAAAGGTTTTATCAAATTTTGGGCATTGTACTTAAAGATATGGATATACTGGAGAAAATCTAGAGGAGATCAACAAGTGTGGTCAAAGATTTGGAAAATGCAGTCAGTGAGGTAGAAAGAATTGCATTTGTTTAGTCTAGAGAAGATTGTTTAGTTTAGAGAAGATGAAGGCAAGGCAAGACTGGTTCCTAAATGCACAGAAAACTCTAATAAATATGACAGCAAACAATTGTTCTGGTTGAAAGTAAGGACAAGAAGAGATCAGCTAAACACACAGCAAAAGGCTGCTCAGGCTGGAGCCTGGGGAAAGCTTTTGATCCATCGGTGCAGCAGAGCAGATTGTCCAATCTCCTTCACTGGAGACGCTTAGGTACAGATTAGGCAAATGCCTTCTAGGAAGGGAGAAAATACACGAGTTTGGGCCCCAAGAGACCTCTCTTTCTGGAGATCCTTCCCTGCCTGAGGTTCCTGCAGCTTTGAGGCATAGTAGCTGAGGATGCAGGTGTGTAATATCTGATACTATAACGCAGTAACTCTTAGTGCTTTAATAGCAATGATTTTATATATAGTAATGATCAGCCTAAACAGCCCTGCTCCCCCATAACAAATATTCCTGGCTATCAGCTTTTGTCTGCTGCCAGGGAAGTAAGAGAGAGGTAATGAAATAAATTAATGCCTGCCAATTCTCTTACATTAGCACAAAGGGGTCCTGGCAGAAAAGAAATAAATCAGTGTAGGTTACTGTATGAGCACCAAGTGTATGTCCATTTCTACGGTCCCAGGTACAGAGCCCATCACAGTGCCAAACCCATATTAGGGCAAAGCCCAGGTACATTTCTGCCTCCATTTTTCCCAAATGTAATGAGAGAGATTGGGTTGCATCCTGGCTGGGATTCACAGCATGCTCTGCCAGACCACCAGTCTGCACCATGAGGACCACAGAGGGACTCGGGTAATGCACTGGCAGGTCAGCACCTGTGGATCCGGTGGAGGCAGCCAAACTCTCCTTGTCTTCAAGGGCTTGTCTGGGCAAGAGCAGGGGTGGGAAACAGAGCCTGTGGGAAGGAACAGTGCCATCACTGTCACATCTGGGTCCAGGACAGATCCTTGCCCTGTTGCAGCCTCTCATGTTGCCCTTGCTCCTTTGATCCTCTGAGAGGAACTGCGACCCCCTGAGATCCTCACCCTCGCAGCGGCTGGGTTGCTCAGCTCCCACCGCTTGGAAAGGGCTCAGAGCTCCCCAGCCATCCTCTGTACTTTACGAGATGGTGCCTTTCATGCCCAATTGCACACAGGAGGGTCCAGAAATGAATACCACCTTCCAGCCATGGTAAAAAGACGAGGGGGAAAAAAAGACCTGCCAGAATCACCCGCCTTCAAGAATATGTAATTCATATACACAGCCAGGCATAACTTATCTCCAGCACTTTTTATTCCCCATGTCAGAAGACGAGGTTAAATTAAATCAACTAATTGAAACCATCTTTCACCTCTCTTTTTTAGCATGCTTCTATGTATCTCTTTAAAATTTATACCCTAACATGGGGTTTTTTATTTTAAAATTTCAGAGCTGAAATTTTGTTACTAATTTGTTTCAGTGTCACCTTTTGTTTTCTTAACTGCTTGGCTTTAGCACATCTGGTGAACGAGCAACATTTTAAGGGGGCCCAGCTATTTCCTGTGAGGCTATGGTGTGTTTTGTGCTATCACTGCGCCAGTCTGAAGTGACACGGAGTTAAGGTACTCAGGCTGTTTTCCTGTCTTGAATGCTGTAAGTAAGTGCCAAAAGCAAAGGATGTCAGGAAACTAATGAAGAGAAGAAGTGGCAGCAATCATTAGAACATATTACTCCAGGTGATGGCCAAAGATAGTATTAGGGAAGCGATGGAAATCTCTGCGAGGGAATCAAATGGGAGAGTATCATCAGCATGTAATTGAATTTTATAGTTAAATTAGAACTGTTCTAAAACAGACATGATTTGGGATTACATAGTTAAAGCGCAGTTCCGTTTTGCACTGAAAACAGGAATTCAGCTTCTTTGTTATGTTTGAAAAATAGAGTCCCCTCCTCAAACTGGCAGCACTTATCCCTCTGGGTACGAGATTAATGGTCTGGTAATTTGTTAGTTTGTGATTTGCAATTATTTAGAAACTTGGCTCTTTAAGAAATTGTTCCAATTGTTCCTTTGTTTGAAACATCTCAACAATGAAATAATGCAGACCATGAAAATGTTCCACCTAGTCAAAATTCATTAAAACTTTTGCATTTCAATTTGGTCCATAAAAGGCTTCCCTCAGCACTGCGGATCCAGTGTATATTTAAGAGTCAGGTCTGAAGAACCTGAGGCAACAGAGCTCTTAACAATACTGAAGTAGTGGGGCCTCGTGCCCTCTTCACTCAAATATCACCCTTGGTTCCACCAGTAATGCAGCACATGAAACCATTGGTTCCAACCTGGCCTAGAAATCCCTAAGAGGCTTAAGAAACGCAATTTCAAGGGAGTCCACAAAAAGTAACTAAGGCTGAATCTTTTGCAGGAGGCTCAAATTTGCTACACAGGAGTATATGCTTCCTCTTGAAATTTTGTAGTGGCCCAAAAACTGAAAAGAAAAATGAAGTACCTACATTGGCTGTAAAATCTTGGCACAGAGCCAGACAAAAAAAAAAGGCAAGAATAGAAAAAGAGAAATATTTTAAAAATAGAGATGTAAGAAGCATGTCAGGAGACAGAAAAAAAAACCAACAACAACAAATCCCGCTGGATTAGCTCAAGAAAGGAAATGTAATGAGATCTTCTCCAAGCTCTGTGGCTGACAACAGCTTCAGTGGAGGACAGAGGTGTCCTTGGAAGGACCCTTCCAGGTCAATGCAGCCTTGGAGGCTGTCCCTCTGCTCCATGACAGTAAATGTTAATGAAACAGATGGCAAGCCGAAGAAAGCTGTTGTGGCAAAGAGGGGGAACATGTCTTCACACCATAGTGATGTGCAAATTCAAAGGAAATTTAAAAAAAAAAAGGGGGGGAGGGAAGAAATAAATCACAAAGACTGACTGAAACCAAAAATGGCTCATTTGGGCAGTTTTATGCAAGTTTTTGAGCAATCTTTTTATAACTGATGCAGATTTATATATGAATATGTAGTTCAGAAGCAAATTAATGTTTCTGTTTCGAAAAAGTTGAAAATAAATATCACTTAACATTTAGACAGACTCATCTTTTCCTTAAAGAAAACCAATTTTTGTGTGTGTTTAACCTATATTCATAAATACATCTGATTCCTCTTTATTTGTACAGTGGGATGTGTTCATCTGTCAAAAAACCCCACCCAGATTTACCTAAATATTGAAATAGGGAAAATAAAAAAATATCAGCCCCAATTGTCACTCAGACACGAACTACATCTAAAGATTTAACAAGATCTACTACATGAATGACCCAATGCCTGGGAAAGAGAGTGGTCACTGGAATGGGCATGATCCCTGCCGATTCCAAAGCAGGAGCACCCTGACAGTGAGCCCCACCAGGGAGCAAAGCAGCCTGCGTGCTGTGGAGACTTTGCCACAATTGCCAGCCAGGAGAGGAAATCAGGAGACATAAAACATGAGGGAAATACAGAGCTGCACAACTCCCGTGACAGAGAGAGAGAGATCCCAGAGCTGCCAAAGCTGGCGGGGGATGCAAACGGATTTCTGTGCATTATCTGTTACAAAAACACTGCCCAGAGGAAAGCGTGGGAGGAAGCTCTTGCCCCACGGCAGCAGAGAGGTGGGCGCAGTGTCTGCTCCATCACATGGAGCTGCTAGCAGGGAGGTGACCCCCAGCCTGCAGGATGTGGCTTTTCAATATGGTAGGGGTGTGACTGAAAAGAAGGGGCTCAACAAGTCCCAAATGGCTGAGAGGCGGCATAGCAGGCAAGATGGTGAGAAGTAGTTGAGACATGAGAGGAAAATCTGCTCTGGGAAATGCCACCACCAGGAGAGCTTGATGAGGCATTCTGCTCCTGGGTGCTGGGACTCAGGCACAGTTTAAAACCTTGAGAGTCATAATTTTCTTCCAGTGATGGAAATGTTTATCCTGATGACAAGGACAAAGAGGTTTGGTTTTTTTTCCTCTATGCTTCTGTTAGGAGTTCCTCTGGATTTCCTATCCAAAAATAATACAAGGTCACAGAGTGAATACATGAATGCTTTTTCTGCCCTGAGGCAGAGATGGTGTGGGCTGATCAAGTGGCACTGAGCTGGCAGGAGGTGTACATCCTTCCAGCACCTCCCTGGGAAAGGATCATGGCTCGCCTTCCTCTGACCAGACCCCTCCCAGCTGACCTTCCCACGTTGGAGGACAGGGTGACCAAGGAAGCTTGTTCCTCGTGTTGCCCTCTTGGGAACACAAAGGGGCATCTGAGGGCTGGAGGTGTGACTCTAGCAGTCAGTTCCTGCGTGCACGGGACTGCACAGAATTCCAGTCTGCACAGAATTCAAGGTTACAGTAGTAAGCAAGGCACTGTAAAGCCCTGCAAGCAAGACCACTCAGACCCAGGAGATTATAAAATAATGTAATGATATAAAATAATCTCTTGGAAGCAAACCATGAGCTGATGTTACTCTGCCTTTGGGTCTAGCAGCTGGACCAGTGGTGAGCAATCACACAATAAAGTAGGTCACCAGTTTCCGAAAGGCTTTTTTTTTTTTGTTCAAGCTTATGAGAAAATGATGATTTATGAAAATGAGCTTGAAGCAAGGCAGTTGTTCTGATAATAAACCCTCAAAAGAGTATAGAGGGCTCTGTCATTACAGTAATGGGCCTCAGATAAGTGCTTCATCAAGAAGACTATACATCACTACTAGTTACAAAGCGCTGAAAAGATGGGGCAAGAGGAGAATGAATGGCATCTGCTACAAAAATAAACTACAATAGAAATGGCGCTCAGTGCTTTTATATTTTATGCCATAAACTCCTCCATTTTGGAATTTAGTTAAACATGCATTTTTCACCTCCTCTCATCACCTCAGAGTGCTGCTAAAATGGAAAGACCCCAGCACAACCTGCCAGTTGACTCTTCCATCAGTAAGGTGGCTGCCCAGCCTCAAAGGGTCCCACGGCCATCCCTCCAGAGTGTGCCCGAGGCACCCAGCAGCCCAGAGCAGTGGTGGAGGTCCTGCCACCGCCTGTACGAGCTGCCGAGGGAAGCAATTTCCTGCCCTGTTTAAAAGCACAGAGGTGGCCTGCACGATGCTGAGGAAAAGCAAACAGAGCCTCGTCAGAACAGCACAGTCAAAACAAAATTTGGTTTCATGCGTCTTTTCCTTCCCTCTGCCCGTGCTTGCAGCTGGGCTGTGCTGCTGTGGAGGTCGGGATGCAAGAAACTGCCGCAGAGCTTTGCTTTGCTCAGGTTTTTTGTTAGATTTATGTAAATGAAAACACTTTTTCTTGGACTGCTGCATGTCCGTCTCAATTGCTGCCTGTTTTCCCCAGGAATCCCAGCAGGTGACAAACTGCTCTCAGCTTAACCGTTAAAAACTGTTCAGCCATGAAGCGGAGGAAAAGCAGAGGCTGAACTGTGGGAAGGGCACACTGGGGAGGGCAAGCTGCTGGGAAGTCGAGCTGGCAGGTAAGGGAGGACCGCCCTGCTAGGACTTCTGACCGGTCCTGGGAGACCACCAGGTCCCAGGAGAGGCAGTGACCGCCGCCCTGCTTGAGTCACTTAGGGAAAGTGCTCCCAGCTAATGGCGACGTCCCGAAATAAATGGATTAAAACAACCAAAGCATGGGTTCAGGCTCTGAGACAGACTGTTTCAGTGCTGCTTTCTAGTGTTTGTACTGGTCCAGCAGCAAGAAATGGGAAGGCTTGGAGTGACAATCACAGCGGGGGTTTCCTTTTGCTATCAGGTATCATACAAACTAAGCACAGGTTCTCTTGCTAGGCTACGGCCTCAGTTGTGTGCACAACTGCTTCTGGTTTGTGCCTTATAAAATGTTTCTTGCAATTGCTTATCTTCACTAGCAGCAAATTTTTATTCATAATTTATGCAGTGCATTTACAGCTTTCACCCAAAGTAAAATAAATGTAACACTTGGTAAGTCTGTAGCTGAAGAGGGTGATAAGAAGAGAGTATCTCCGAAATGAAATTTCCTTTCCAGCACATGCACTGGGCACAACATAAAAGACACAACAGAAAGTTTAATTTAAAACTAATTTATTGGTGAAGTGTTATCAGAATCCCAACGAAGACAAATAAATCAACATGACAGTGGGAAAAATACCAGCTGGTGAGGATGGAAGCTACCAACATAGCAATCTGCAGCCAGGGTAAGAGTTATACAAACTGGAGTACATCAGAAAGGCCAGGGTCAAACCCTCCCTTTGCAATTCTGGATTCAGAAATTAAATTGTTTGAGGTTAAAATGCTGATGGGTGCAAATATTTGTTCATTTCACAAGAAGCAAACACTGGATTTTTGACCATGAAACACTGCCTGGGCTCCATGCTTCTATTTCCCTCCATTCTGCAAAAACACCAAGTATTTTTGCAAAGAGCAAAGAAAAGAGAAGCTACATTTTTGGGGTAGGTTGACTAAACTTCACTAACACTAAGTTTATATGTTTCTCGTTATTGAGGTAAAGGAGACAGAAAATGGACAGCTACTTGGTTGCTCTAAATCAGAAGACTGTGAATATTGTTTTGGTTTGTTTTTCTGGAAAGACATTCTGGATGAATGGAAACAAGAAACAAAAAATGCTGATTAAAAAGTTCCTCCTGGCTCGAAGTTCACCGAGACACTGTCTCAAGAGGAGAGATGGGCTTTTGGCTCAGGACCTTGCCAGAGCTCCAGTGGCTGCACACAGAAACATTGCCTCTTGCACCCAGGGAAGCAGAATTTGTATGTCCTCGTAAGTGAGCAGAACTGGGGAAAAGGTACCTGAATCCATTTCCGATCCCTTACCTGCTTCTGACATCCAGTGGGGTCCTATATTTCGGGTGGCTGTTTTACATTATATGTTTGCTCAGTACTCAGTGAAGAAGAGTCAGAGTGCCCAAGAAAATTACGTACTCGGTATTCCCTTTGTGACCAGAGGCTTGAAATGCTGGACTCCTTTGAGAAGACTACTTCATAAAGTCCTCAGCCTGCATTTGAGAGAAGGTTTTAATTTTGCATGAGGCTTAACTGCTTAGTGAAGCTTGCAGTTTGAAAGATGTTCTTTGTTTTAGCAATAATGACCACAGAGTTAAGAACAACAGTTCTAACTCAGTTCATGCACAGTCAGACACAATTGTATTTAATCAATTATTTCTCTCCTGCATGAACCAGGGCTCCAATTTGGCCAACATTTTCTGTCCTATACTGTAATAAATTATTCTTATTGACTGAACAGAGTGTGCCAAAGTTTCTTATGTTCTGATTTATGTGAAATAATTAGCATGGTATTGTTTGGGTTCGAGGTCACTCAGCTCTTTTTCTTGTACTTTAGCATCTGCATTCACTCCCATTCTGTACCAATCAGCACAGGGGAAGCAGGATCCAGCCATAAAGGACAGCTCCTCTGCCTCACAACATCACTTCATCCAGACTTTTCTTACACAGCTGCTTACCTTTCCTGAAAGGACACCCCCCCAAAACCAACCAAACAACAACAAAAACCTAACATGTTGATTTCAGAACAGCAAAAACACTGACAAAAAGAAGAGTTCTGCAGAGCATGCTACTTCCAATTGAAGTAGAAGGACGAGTTTGTTCTAAAAATAAACTGCCCAACTCTATTAAAAAAACAAAACAAAAAAACCCAAACAAACCAGAACAACCAACCCAACAATCCACACGCATTTCTGAAACACTGGTCTGATAAGCCCTAAGAGGTAATAACACTGGGGGCAGCTTTTCAGCCAGAGTAAATCAATAGCTCTCCACTACAGCATCGCTGATTTGTGCCAGCTGAACTATTTATGGAGCTAATTGGGCTCAACCGGAAAAGAGAGGAAGTTGCATTGACTTTGTAACAGAAATGAGAGGGATACAAATGGGTTAGGGAGGGAGGCCTTGAGGTTTCTTAGTAGTTGACTTTGTTTTTCTGATGAAGTTTCTCTTCTTTAGATAGGCTGCATTACTAGTGCTCTGTTGTAAGAATTTTTAATCATTTTTCAACAGTAAATAATACTCTAGGCTAAAAAGAGTTAAACAGGGTGTTGTCTGCAAGAGGTCCTCAGCTTAGAAGCCAGCTTTCTACCCTTTTCTTGGCATGAGGCATCCTGTCTGGTGGCCCTTGCAATCTCAGCAAAAGCTGCTTGTGTAGCTAGATTTACATAGGGATTGATGTTTGTGCAGAAGGAAAAACCAAAAAAATGCTGCAATTAATATTCCGGTTGCAGCATAGCAAGGTGCTTATGGCATGGATGAGCCCATCTGCCTCACGGAGTGAAACGTCTATGCCAGCTAACCAAATCAGGCTAGGTATGGGTCATTGGCACCATTTCCACCAGCAAGCTGAATCCTTTCACTATGCATAGAAGTGTTTGTTAGAGCCAGATGAGCAGAGACATGTCCAGATCTGGGAGACTTAGTCTGGAGCTGTCAGATTTCATTCTAGGAGAGAAATGGGGCCCCAGTGTAACTGAGATCCACCTCATTGGGGGAAGATGGTGTTCAGCATAGCTCATGTGCATCCCAAAGAATGAGTGAAAGAAGTCTTCTCTCCAGAGATGCTTTTTGAAAGAATAGAGTGTCATTAGCAAAAATAAGCCTGGGAAAATTTCTTTTTCTCCCCCAAATCAATAAATCTTAAAGCCAAGAGCTGTAATTTATCTAAATATGTGGTTGGAGTTTGGTTTCTTTTATTAAATAAACAGCAACAATCACCTTCCACTACAGTTCCAGCATACCACCCTGCTGGAACACCAAGTCTGACCAAGGCAATCTTTTGTCTGCTTCTTTTATAAACATGGGTTTGTATCAAAGCGAAAAGAAAAAAACATGCAAGATCAGCTAACACCACACTACGAGCCTGAGCAGTTGCTGGAAGCTGAAGTTCGTTGCAATAGCAACATAAAATAGTTCACTTCAACATGCCTGTTTCAAAACTTCTCCTCATTATTAGGGTCAACCTTTTCATCAAACTTTTTCGGTAAAATTAATACTTGATTCCAAATGTGGTGCCTACTTCTGGATCTGAGAAATGAAGTGACCTGAGGGAAGATTTCTTTGTTTTTTTCTGCTGTATTGCACAAAAGCCAGTTAAACGGTGATGCTGAGGTGAGACGAGCAGGTGAGAACCACAGACGTTAAACATACCATGTTATTAACGGTCCACATCTATCCTCACCATCCTTGATTTTTACCTCTGGAGTAATTTCTAGACTTCACTATCTGTCTGGTCATTGCTTTTCAAATTCATCACAGTAGTGAAGTATGTCAGGAGCATGGATGGCTTTTCATCTCTTGTGAGGGAAAACGTGGTGTAATTACAGCCAATTAAGGGAAGACATTCCCTAAGAGGGACTGAGGGACTCCCATCCCACTTCTGGCATTCATCTCCCTATTTTCACATCTTTTAGGACACCATTGCCACAAGGAAGGTTGATGGATCGCAGACAGCTTTGCTGGCTGCTTACACTTCATTGGCTTTTTCCCAAGGAGGAGCAGGTGGCACTTTTGATGTTACAATAACTCATAGCGAAAAGGAGAAGCCTGCAGACGGACCTGGCAAGGCACAAGTAAATTGCCTGCTAACAGATTCATGCTCTCCAAGCATTGCCCAGACATGTGATAAAGAGAAACTCAGGATCAGGTTGCAAAGTGGCCTCTTATCAGGTGATGTCTCCTACTGATACCACAGAAGGTTTCAACTAATGAGACCTCAGCTAATTTATCCCTGGTGTGATATTTCATATAAAGTTTAAATAGTGCATTCCTGGGGTGAGCTGACACAAGCTCACGCCTTCTGACACAAGCTGAACACAGTGTGATAGAAGGAGAGCTGCCCATGGTGTTTCTTCTTGTAATGTGTAGCATGTTAGAGAACACATAGGGGGCCATAGGTCTGTTTAAGCTTCAGAGTTTTCCATTGTACTTTACGGAATAAATGTTTCCGATTTTCTTTCAAACAAGACATGAGCCCAAAGAGGATTTCAGCTCCAAATCCCCTGAGGGCAAAGATTAAACACTAGATCACACCATTTTAATTCTGGGCTCTTCATACAGCCCAGATCAAAGTACCCCAAACTGTGAAGCCTTGAAGTTCAACCCAGGAACCCGATCTTCCACTCCCAGCCAGGATTTCTACACCAGCGCAATTTCATTGACCAGCTGCAGGGGTTTTTTCTGTGAAAAAGCAAATGAAAAGAGAAGCAAGGTCCTGGTTCTGAATGCCATGGTTTGGGTAGGTCTGTACACCCAATCTATTTCTCACAGCTTCCTTTAAGACCTCTGTGGCCATTCTGCCATCAGTGTGAAATTTGCATGCTTATGCAAGAGCAAGATTTGATCTTACCGGTTTTATGAAACTGGGATAACAATAAACATCTATTTTAAATACTACAGCCAGACTGAGAAAGAACTGCTCTTATCATGCTACTTACGATAGCAAATCTGCATATACACAAGTCTTAGATGAGGCACCAAAACTCTGCTCTGCTTCCCAGGCTCTTCTGCTGCTCTGAAACCCAACAAAACATACGCATTGGCAGTGAGCTGTGTCTGGCTGCTCTGTACTGCTTCCTATCATCTGAAGTTTCGAATGGCGCTACCCTAACCCTTTTATGCTCTGCTGAAAACACCACATAGCGCGCTGGGACGGCTGTTCTAACTGGAAGAGTAGGAAGGCACTAAAAGGAGCGAATAATGGTTAATGTTGTTAATGTAGCCATTGTCAGAAGCAGCGGGAGCAATCAGCTCTCTTTCAGGATACACATCTAGTCACAGAAGGCAGGAGAATGTTCTGTGTTCACCAGGTCCACTATGGGTTGTTTCACAGTCCTCCAAAATACCTGGCCTGGGCAAGCACAGAAGACCATCTTTAACAATAAAAGGGCCCAGAGATCTCTTCCTCTGATGGCTTGCTGCTGACCCAGCAGCCATGCAAGTTCACCCACCCCTACTGGATGTGAGTGAACTTGATATGAAGGTATCAGTGATGCTGGCTCACACAGAACAAGCAGTGGGAAATTTCCATGGAATATATGAAGATTTTAATGCTGACAGACAACATCTGCTCAATGTGCTAACTGTGACTTTTCTGCTGTCCCGTACCTGCTCCAGATTCTGCCTCTGGGCTATGCTACCCATGTACATCACCAGTGTGGTAGTTCTGGAGTTTAAAAAATGGTGATTTGAGGTTCTCAGTCACAAGACATCTTGCACCCATACCGCTTACAGAGGCCTGTGTGCTCACCGCTTTCTTGAAACTAGCCCAGCAGCTGTCCCAAGGCAAGTACACACAGTAAGTAATCCTTTTGGAGAATCACAGTCAGTCACGGCTCCTTGCTGCAATCCTTCCAAACCACTGGCATTGTACTGCCTTTCTCACTTCACCTGGAGAGGCCAGGAAGGCACTCTCCCTCCCCTCAAGGTACAGGATGACTTGGATTTCCCAGATTACCATTACACAGTTGCTTTTTGTAGGTAGACTCTGCTTTTACTGCAGCAAGCTGCAGAGGCCAAGCTCCTTCAGGAGCACACAGTGCTGTTTTGTCAGTGCTGCTGGTACGCCACCACCTACTCCCTTCAGGTTTTCTCTGTCTGTCCTTGGTGATTTACTGCACCAGAGAGTCTCAGGAGGCCCCGTAACTCCTTTCCCTGAGACTCTCTTAAGGTCATAAAGGCAGAGCTTCCCAAAAGACAGAAGGGGATGGCTTTGCCTTTCGCTGTGAGACACAGAGCAATAACACTGATACAGTTCACTGGTGCCTCGCATGCATTGGGTTGTGGACTGTGGGCTGTCCAGTGTCAGCAATGTGGGGAAAGGTATCAGAGTAATGAAAAATTCTTCCTCATCCGCAGATCGGGCCACTTCCAGAGTTCGGCCATCCAGGTGTGAGGATTGGAAAAGGGATTCCATGGATGTGCACCATCTAAGCACAACATCAGCCTACTGGTCTCTTCAAAGTGTCCTTGTAACCTTGTTACTGTCACTGGGAACCCTGCATTAGGGGCCTTTTCCTGCCTGACAATAAAATCTACCCTAATCCCCCAAAACTTGCACTTGCTGAAGGGCAGGGAAAAGCTTTCGCTGCTTGAGCTCCAGACTGAAAAATTAGCTGATGGGCTCTGAGTGGGTGGACTTGGGGAACAACTGCTGTAGGAGGCTTTTGTGAGAACAGAAATGGCAGGAAAATTGATGATGACCTTGCAGCACACACCTCGAGGAGGGTCCTAAGGATAACCACATAGTGTGGGCTTTGGAGCTTGCAGAACATGCAGCAAATTCAGCATCATGTTTCCAACCAGCCTCAGTGGTGTGGAATGAGGCAACAGTCTTCCAGCTCAGTGAGAGGAGCTGTGTCACCAGGACGCACCTCCATACAGCTTGGCACACCTGAAACCACTGCAGGGCAGATCCTAAACTCCCAGTGCTGGGGGTCCTTCTCCCCCTTGCCTCTTCAAGAGGTCCCAGGGGAACTGACATAGTGTTTTTCCATTCTACACACTAAATAAATTTTTCACCCAGAAATTTTCATTTTACTTTCAAAATTCTAATGGAAAACCAGAAGTTAATGATTGGTGTTTACATTCACATTTTGGTTTAGAACATTTCAAAGAAACTCAATTTTAGCTTTTTTTTTATAAAAAAACACTTTTTGTTTGGACAAATCTGTACTTTGGAATATACGGAGTGAAGAAAAAGGGGAGAAATTAAATTAGAGCACCTCAGTCTTACACATTCTATTGCAACTAGTAGTGAGAAAATAAAAGAATAGGAAAAAAGAATTTTGAATCTCTGAAAAAATAGATACAAATCTTCATCTACATCTAGTCTGATGTAGATCTTTGTCAATGTCAAGATATTGCCAGCAGATTGGGAAAAATATTTGAGAAATTTCCCCAATGAAAAGAAAATAATAATTTTCCAGTTTCTATTAGTCCTTGGGTATTTATCAGCGTGGCCATATGAATTACTCTTCAAGCAAGGCAAGGAGGTGTGCACGACATTAGTAGTTCTTTCAGCAGCCCCAGATGTCATTTTCAGCTGACAAACTCAGCAGCCTCTGACAACATTTAAAAATGTTTTTACAGAAAAAGCGTCTAAGTATTTACTATCCTGGACTAAGAAGAAGAGAAATCCCATATAAGTGAGCGGTACACAGGGAAAACACCTGAAAACTTCTCTGATTTTACCTCCTCGCATCATGTGTCATTCCCAGATTGGAAGCCGGTTGTGCAGTGGTTTGCTAGTGGTGAGAGCAGGATATTGGGTTTCAGGACTCCTGGGTTAGATTATCGAATCCGCCATTGATTTGCAGCGTGACCTTGGACAAGGCATTTAAAGGGAAATATGTAATTATTAGTTTCAATTGGCCAGGCTCACTTACTGTCTATGGCTTTATGGCAATTGCTACATTTTATTAGGATGACTGGAGGGAGGTGGTGTCTTTTTGCAAACACTTTGACATGTCTTTTAAGGGTTTTCAGATTTTTTTGTTGTCACTCATGATGTATGGAATACCCAAACATCCCAAAATAGAAAAAAAACCCTAAAAATCTAGATTTTACAAGTAGGTTTGCATATACTGCAACCTGTATTAAGTACTCATTTCTTCAGCAGCAGTGTTTCAAAAATAAGAAAATCATCACCTTCTTACAGTTTTCACACCTTGAACAAGATACGTTTAAAACAACATAAGAAGGGTTGAAAGCATTTCTCACGTGTTCTCATGCTTCCTGACTCATCTTTAGAGTTTTTCAAAATATTTCAAGATGGAAATTTTAATTGTGGAAAGTGTTGGGGGGAGGAATATTTCAATTTTTATCAATATAAAGTTAAAGTTTAAAGTTTAAAGTAAAGGTAGTCTATAAGTTAGGATTTTTTCTATCTTTTCTGTAGCCTAATGGGACCATGCAAAATACAGTATTATATTTATATGTCCTGCAGGATTATTTATTTTGAATCTTAGCTATAGTTTATAAAGTGCTTAGAGATCCTCTCCTGAAAATGCAATAACTATGTCATCATCATCATCATCATCATTGTTATTATTACGAATATTATTATTTTTATTCCCCTGGTGAAGTAAGAAATCAGTTTGCAAAGATTACAACAGCTGCAGAGAATGTGCCTCAATAATTTCTCTGTGTTTGGTACCGCTGCCAAAAGAAGTTTATAAGATGCTGCAGGAGCAACTGTGTTCCCAGCTAACGGGCAGGAATTTGCTTGGGATGTCAAACGTTCACTCAATAGGACCAATAAAACTGATGGGTACATGGTGCATCATTTTTCATTCAAGGGATGCTAAAAGGTGACTATATAAGTGCTCTGGGATTCACATTTTTAACCTCAATCAAACACGAGTAACTTGTAGGGGCATGGAAGATGCAGTTATTACAGATAATGTGAGGACTGTTAAGGGTAAACGACATAAGGACAATGTCCTCTGCCATGAAAGCACCAGTTTGCAGCTTGTTACTAACCCTAAACCTGGGCTGTGGGAGCAACTTAAGTCACAGCTGCCACAACAGCTCTGGCTCACTAGGGACATGAGGGGGTGACTTTGTCTTGCAGAGTGGTAAGGGTTGCTGTCCTTTGGAAGAAAGCAGGTCTTGAGTGCTCTAGTAGGAATGAAGAGAGCACAGAATTTTCCAGGAATTTTACCCATAAACTCTTTATGGTGTAAGTGTCATTTCTGACTCAAAATTAACTGTTACTTGAGTGGACATTTACATGACAAGTTAATCCAGTCATTATTATATGGGAAGAAAAGACGGCAATGACTAAGGGTAGAAGAAGGAAGGATGACCAGAAATTACAGCAGTAATGTGAATATTGAATGCCAACCTCTGCTCTGCCACAGACTCACCATACAACCTTGGCCAAGTCGCTTAATCACATGATGCACTAATTGTCCATATGCAAATTGGGGCTAAAAGCACTGCCTGGCTTTCCTTCCAAGTGAGGACTGACGCAAGGCTCCTTGTGAGGAGTTCAATCAAACCCCTTTGATGTCGTACCCTCACCAAGAGTCTGAACCAGAGGGCATTCTTGAAAAGGGCCAGCAAGATTTGTTCATGTGAAGGAACGTTTAAATGCTGGCAGATGGAAAATTCTCCTTCTAAATTAGATGTCACAAACAAGGGAGAAATTAAATCCACTTCTCAGGATGTGTCTCCACACAGGAAACTCATTGGAGGGGTGTTTCCCTGATAAGAGCTTTCCCTGGGAAGAAACTGAGTCTGCCTTTTGTAAGGGGCTCTGAAAAATAACTCCCAGAATCCAGACCCTGTCAAAATTCTGCGAGAACACTAGACATTTTACTACCAAAATATTTTGGCTTCAGAAACTAGCAAATCTTTCTGCCTCGCTATGAAAAGATGCAGGGAAATTAAGTGATTGCTCATTGCTGCAGTGGTCTATGGCACAGAGAAAATAATTTCGTTTCCCTCTGTCGTGAGACCTCCCAAGCTCCTGGCACCTCGCCCTGCTCTCCAAGCACTGCCTCCTGCTAGAAGACTGGCTGCTCACCGGCCAGCTGAGAGATGCTTGCTAGAGCATTCTCCTTTTATGCCTAAATTTCTTCTGCTAAAATTATGCCCCACTGGCTCCGTAAAGACTCCTTACTGCAGACACAGCTCATACACTTGAATGTCACCTCATGAGTTCAGTTGTGGTGATGGGACACAGAGGGCATCTCTGAGGTGTGCTGGCATCTTCACCTAAGCAGGCACACTGCTGATGCCATTCTCTGCAGCTCTCTTTTCCATCCTGGGACAGCATTAGCCTGTACCTGGCTGAGCTTAACTGCGATGTGGCCTGCCCAGCACTGCCTCATAAATAGTTCACACATTTCAGATTTGTTTTGACATTTTCACACTCTATTTTGCTGGTTTTTAAATGGGAGGTTTCTTAATTTCTCATTAGAGTGGGACCCAGCATTTGAAAGTTTTTCTTTATGACCTGAAGCTTGGAGCTATAGTTACTCCCAATCCTTCTGTTTATAATAGCATAGCCAGATGTTTTCTTCTGAAGTCTTGCTTCAAAAAGTCCCAGCAGGATTCCCATCACAAAATTGTTCCCAGCAAGCACCAATGTGTGAGCTCTGCGGCAGCGGGGAGCACATCAGCCTGATGCTGTTCTCCAGGATCACCAGACCTGGGTAAGCATCTCAGGAGTCAGCTCTGCAACCACGTTTGACAAGTTCCTGTGCTGCTGTGGGTGTCAATGCATAAAAATGGGCTTGCTGAAGGGCAGGAGAGGAGTGAGGCAGCATTTGTGCAGCCCACAGCAGGACACATTCTCACCTAGGAGACACCAGGCAGCTGCAAAACCCACAGAGCCAAATCCAGTCTTTTTCAAACCCTTTAAATTTCCGTCCCTAAGGCCTTGGAAAACCACAGCTTCAATTCACCTGCTAAGACCACTGCTGTTTCCAAGAGTTAGCAGGCAACTGGAGAGGCTTTCTGAGGCTGCAACCTGCACATTAGCCCGGACGTGCTCTCTGAAAAATGCCCGAAGGGTCCTGGTGCCCCTAGGAGCTGGGATGGTGGCTCTCCCCATGCAGCCCCGTGACCAAGACCACCTCTGCCTGCCCCAAACATGCTCAGTGCCCTCATTCATTTGGGGATGAGCGTGAGCAGATGTCCCGCTCAGGTCTGCTCCCAATCACTGAGCTGTGCTGAATAAAAGGCTGCTCACATTGGAGCTAATGCAGGTCAGGGCTGCCCAGGGCAGAGTGCATGAGAACTTCCCTCTGCCTGGGAAAACACTTCTAATAGAACAAATCTGGATCCATTCAGCAAGCAGCTACCCCATGACAGAGGGAAAGGGGGCAAAAGCAGAGGCTTCTCCAGCAGCTGTCAGTCTGCCTGTACAGCAGCAGCTATTAAAACTGGTTAATAGGAACCACGCTCCCACGTGCACCCTGAGCTGGTGCCAAGATGAGTGAGCCAGGTGGGCTGTCCAGCAAAACCCCACACTGGTGCGGTAAGGGAAAG
>NW_010409951.1:53806-55661 GCF_000710305.1 Buceros rhinoceros silvestris
GGGAAAGAGGTTTGACTTGGTGCTGCATTTTTGCCCTCTACCAGACAAGAACAACCCACACTGGCACCCTCTGCAAAACCGTGACAAAGCTAAGAGCCTACAGGGTTTACGGGAGGACTGGTGCCAGGCCTAGATTTGCTCTGATCTGAGTTAAATTCCCAGCCCAATATTAAAAATCGGGCGGTCTGCAGAGCAAATCCTGCCTGGCAGGATGTGAGTAAGCTCCAAGCCAAGTCCGCGAGCTCTGGTTCACAGGGTAAATCTCATGAATCCAACAGCTGCTTCGGCTCAGGGCTCTCCTGCCTGCTGCCAGGCGGCAGCCCAGCAGAGCCGGGCAGGTGTGGGCCAGGGGCTGCACCGATGGACCGTCACCTGCATGAGGAAGGGGCCTGAGCAAAGGCCACAACTCCTCTCTGAGAAGTGAAAACTAAGAGGAAAAATGTGGCTGATCTTCACAGAAAGCCACTACTTACTGCCTGTACCACACTTTTTCCTTGTGTTCTGAAAGAGTGAGCTATGCTGGCTCAGGGACTCAGCCTGGAGGTGGGTATGTTCTTTGTAATCAACCGCTAGTTCTTAGGTGGTAATTCTCACCCATCTAACACAAGCTGCTGCCTGAAGCTTAGGGCCCAGTAGAACTTTTCTGACTTGGCAGAGTGTAGGGAGACATCACAACCAAAGTGACCTGGACAAAGTCACGTGCTGGCCTATGAGGCCACTAGAGAGGAACACAGATCTTCCAAAGCCCAATCAAGTGATGCAACCTCTAGATCCACCTATATTTTCAATTTCTTCCTAAATAAATATTTATATGGGATCTCTCAAACGTACTCGAGTCTGTGGCTGGTAATTTGATTGAACCAACCCTCATCAGCTGAATAACCCCACACTACTCAATCTCCACCAGAATGAAAGTTTAGCATTTGGTCCTGGCCATCTAAAATCAGAGGACAACAAGCACTTCCATGGGTCTTTCCATCCTGCCTCCAGTGGTATGCTGGGCATGCTGTATCAGCTGGCTATCAAGAACTGCAAGGTATGGAGATAAAGTAAGGAAGTAACATTAAGGTGGCTAAATCTGGATGAGCTCTGTCCAACCCCAGAAGCATTGCTACTGTTAAAAAGACTGTCTTGTCAGCTGAAGCAGAGTGATGAAGAATGCCTCATCCGAGCCAGACTGCTACTGGCTATCCTTTTTCATCAATTTCTGGGGAATTTTTCATTTTAGATATACAAATATTTTGTGGGGTTTTATCCACAGCAGCTGGACTTTATCAGCAGGTCAACACAGTGGAGAGATAATGCAGCTCCTTCTCTCGGCGCCCTAGTAGGAGTCACACAATCCCAGGTTGGCTTATATGGCTATTAAAAATCCCTCTAATGTGGTTTTGACATCAGTGCATTTCCATCAGCTCTGTGGTTCAGAGGACTCTTGTGCTAACAGAGAAAATGAGGCTTTTGTGGCTCTATCAAGTATAGACAGACAGATACATCCTTAAAACAGTTTTTATTGCCTTTCACATAAACTTTGAAAGTGGGACCTCATAAATTTGCCATCACTTACTCCTGTGCCCAACCTTCTTGCACCACCTTGGAGCATGCAACCCATCTCCAGCAATGGGCTCCTTGTTCCAGCAAAGATGGAAGTTTTGGGTCAGAGAAGCATTTTAGGAATATTCAGTGATTTAGTCAAATTGTTTTTGTAAAAAGAATAAAAATTCTTTTTTAAATTTTTATTTGTAAAAATAAAAAGAAAGGATAAGGAAAAGGAAAGAGAAAAAGACAAGAAGAAAAAGGAAAAAATTAAAAAGAAAAATGGAAGAAGGGAAAAAGAAGGAGAAGGGGGAAGGGAAAG
>NW_010409951.1:55803-58603 GCF_000710305.1 Buceros rhinoceros silvestris
AGAAGGAGAAGGAGAAGGAGAAGGAGAAGGAGAAGGAGAAGGAGAAGGAAAAAAAAAAGGAAAAGGGAAAAATTCCCCCAACTTCAAGACTTGAAATATTTTTTCAAATCAATTTGTATGGAAATTTCACCCTCATTTGAAACCATGGTATTTTTTAGAACTGTACTTATGAAAGATAGTATTTCAGACTTCTCTATCAGCTTCTGAAAATATCAGACTTCGGTGGAAATCTTTTGATGTGCAGCTAAAGCCTCCAAAACATCTCTGAGATGTTTCTGCACACAGCTGTTTTTCCCTTGCCAGTTCTTTGTGCCTGACTGAGGATGAGACACCCTGTCTTCCCTCCATGTGGCGAGGAAGGGCAGGTTTGTACTCCATCCACTCCTCCTGCTACCAGTGGGACCAGTTGCTGTGCATCCTGACACAGTTCATGGGGAGAGTTGCAGCCATATCCAAGGCACCAGCCCGCTCTCCAGCAGAGGAAAACCATCCTGAGAAGAAAATCACAGGCCCATCCTAGTGAAATAAATATTACAGCTCCCACATTCATTTTAGCAGGAGACCTGCATGCAAGGTCTTTGGTTTTCATAAGATACAGTCCAGTATCCTTCCTACAGTACAGTTTCCTTCCTTCCTTCTCCTTTTAGCAGCACATCTTCCAAGAGTCAGCTCTTTCTGCTCAGGAGTTAGACTTGGGGTGTTAGGAAAAAAATTCCTTCTTGCAGAGGAAAAACGGATTTTACACTAAAAAAATTAAGAAGTAACTCAAGACCCTGTGGAAGGTAAAAGGAAGATGCTGAAGCCTCCCCACTATCTCACATTCCAAGGAAAAGAAAAGAAAGGAAAAAGAAACTCCTGTTGGATTCGAAGTGGAAAAATTTAGGGCAGACATTTTGAGGGCTTCCAATTTTCTGAGAAAAAATAGTATGCCTCCTAAGAAAGCAAGTGCTTTCCTCAAAATGCCAGTGCTGGCAAATGCCAAAACCCTGCTCCCTTTCCTGTGGGTGCAGGCAGGGGGTGACAACCCAGCTGTCTGCATCCAGGCTGGCGGCAGGGAGGCTGGGCAGAGCAGAGGCAGCTCCAAGGGCCAACTGACCATGACCATTCAAAGAACCTTTTGCCTTGCTCCTTTCCGCAGCCACAGAGAAATCAGTGAGCAAGATTTTGCCTGCTGTGGTCTTGCTAGGACTGCAAAAGTATGTGGGGCAAAGAAGAAGCCTGCAGCCTTACTGATCTCACTTCAGCTGCTAAAACACCATCTGCCTTCTCTGTGTGTATGTATAGATAGTACCTCCAATATCGTAATCCTCTATAGAAAACTCTGTGGCTTGGAAAAGTTCATCTTGACTGCTATCTGTCAAAATATTTCCTTACTCCATTAATAACAATTATGAGTATGTTTACACAGCAGCTAACATTTGCAAAATGCTTTACCCATGAATACATATCCTAATTACTCACAGAAAATTATTTCTTTACCCAAAATTAGCCCTCTTTGTTTGCCTGACCCACTTCCAATCAGATCATGACTACAGCAGACTTAATGAATGCTCTGCACAGGCACACTTCATCCTGTGGATGGCTGCTAATTGTGTGTTCGCTGTGAGTTTCACTGCATGTTCTGCATTTGCTTTCCAAAATCAAAGCACTTTTGACTGGACAAATAAATCACTGGTATATCTCTGTTATGTCATGTCTTTCCTAAAAAAACTAACCAACCAAACAAACAAAAAACCAACCCAGATAATTTTGAATTGTCAGTTGACTTTCCATAACTACCACACAATCTTCATGTTCTAAGTGTTGCCTGGGTGGCTTTCCTGACTGTAAAACCTTCTTTTTCCCCCAACTACCCAAATAAGATTGAAGAACACATACACACAGTTTATATAGACTTACAACAGTCACAGGAAGAAAAAAGAAGAACAAAACTCATTATGGGGTAAAGACCATAGTGACATTAGTTCACTTGCTAAAGCTGGGCAGGCTGCCTGCATCCCTCCATAAGCCATGCTGTTGCCTCCACGGAGCAGGAGCTGTGGAAATGTGGCTTCAGCAAAAGGCACAGGCTTGCAATTCCCCCAGTGAAGGGAGCTGTGAAGACCTGTTTTCCAGGGATTTTGAGTCTGTCTGTAGATTTGAAATGGAGAGATGTGGAGAGAGAAAGGGGGAGAATACACCCATATGGAAACACAACCTTCGGCGGTTGCAGACATTGTTGGAAAGCAGCTCTTCTGAAGTCAACAGGCAAACCCAATGCTTCAAGGGAGAAGCAATTTTCTGTGTGGCAGAAAAAAAACCCACCAAGAATCATGTGCAGCTCCTCTGCGTACAAATCCCTGCAGCTGCCACAGCACCATATAGAAATCCACCACAGCAGCTTTCGTCTTAGCTTGAGAATAAGGGGATGGCGCTGCCACTGAGGGGAGGGAGCAGGAGCAAAACAGCCATCACCCCTCAAAACCCCTTCAAGCAAGGAAAAGGGGCAACAAATATGTTACACTTTACCCAGAAGGGACCCAAGCCTGCCATCTTCTAAATGAAGTTGGACAGGACCAGGCTTGCTCTGCTGAGAGAGCAGATCTCAGGGGAGGGCAGGCACAGGACAAAGCCTATTGTTTAGCTGGGCTTGCACCATCTATTCTTCTGTCCCTTACATACAAACCAGCAGGTTCTCTGGGGGACACTGCCACACCAAGCCTGGCCGGGCCCATGCAGGGCGGTGGTACAGAGCAGCCCCTTGGTACATCTCCAGCCTGGGAGGGGACGAGGGGACGAAGCAGCCACAGCGTGCATGCTT
>NW_010409951.1:58711-60155 GCF_000710305.1 Buceros rhinoceros silvestris
CCGGCCCACCGGAAGCGAAGGAAACCGGCAGAGACAGGCAGCTAAGGGACAGGCAGGAGACAGGAACAAGGTCAGCACAAATGCAGGAACCCCGGTCTCAGCTGCAGACAAAGGTAATGCGACAACAGGGTTTAAAGTCCCGAGTGAGTAAGGGTTTAATTGGGAGAGCTCCCAGAGGGAAGTAAGCAGAGGCTCCAGGTCTGGCACCACTCATGCCATCAGGGCGGTGGTTGTCCAGATTTGCAGAGGGAGATCCCAAGCTCAGGCTTTGGGCGGCCAGGTGGAGCCAAGCCTCGGGAACTGGCGACACCAGCATCGGGATGTCTGGTGCATCCCAGAGGGATTTACATGATTGTCACCAGGAAAAAATAGACTTTCCCTGAACTGGGCAAATGCACCTCTCATCTGGACACTCACTGCTCAAAACAGCCAGCTTTTAGAGCAGTAAGTGTTGGATTTACTGTAAAGTTGTGCTCTCCCTGCTCCCCGTAAAGGCAAACATCCCCTGTCATTTGGGACCAGCACATGCAGTGCCAGAGCAGCCACACAGCTGTACAGCCCCTGGGGGCTGCACCAGACTGCAATGGGATTAAACCCCCCACCCCCTCACCCAGGATTAAGCCCACCATTTTCCAGCAGTTAATTAGCAGCTTACTGGGAGGCTAAGAGAGTCTTTTTAGATAGAAAACTGGTCTGCTTGGCCCGCAAACATAAAGCCATTGGGTTCACTTTGGGTCCACTGCTATTTCACAGAGGGGTGGGAAGCCCAGATAATCACTGAAACCTGACAATGGGTCCATTTTTTCACAGATTTTTCCACCAGAAAGGCATATATGGGCTTTAAGGATCTCCTCCTTCGAAAAACCTGAAGTAGGACAGACACAAAATGATTGATGCTGGGTTTTTACTGAAAACGTGGTTTGCAATTAATAGAAAGTTATCAGTAAAACTGTTTACTTTCTTTGCAAAAGTTTGGCTTTTGATCAAAAGCAAATAAATAACCCTTAAATAAATAATCCCCTTGTTTGTGTTTTTTTTTCCTTTTCTAGCAGAAAAGATCATTTGCATGTGGTCTGGTGCTCCTATGTCCCCTGGGAGATGGAGCTGGACGTCTTTGTGTGGCTCCAGCAGGGAAGCAGCTGTGGGGCAGCACAGCAGGCACTGCCCTGGTGGGAGATCACAGTGGAGAAGGCCAATAGGCCAACAGAAAAGTCCCTGGGGCATCAGCATGACTCTGGATGACATCAGAAAATGGAACCAGCTAGGGTGCAGCCTGATAGTCTTTTGTGACAATTCAAAAATTATCTCTGGGAAAGAGGAGAAAACAGCCAAAGTATATATGAAAACAAATAAGCCCCACTTTCCCTTCATTTTCTTAAGAGAAGGCCTAAAATTTCTGTCACTGGAAAATAACTATAGTAAGTGTGATACCACCGCTTTCCCT
>NW_010409951.1:60296-66213 GCF_000710305.1 Buceros rhinoceros silvestris
GAGGTCCAGAGTCAAGTAAGGAGTTTACAACCAAGAAACTCAGTGTTCAACACTTCTGACCCTCCAGGAACATTTAACTAGTGTTCGATTTACATCCTAGCTTCAAAAAAAAAAACCAAAACAAAAAAACCCAAGCCATCCTGGAAACAGGCATGCTCTAATCATCACAGGAAACCATGATCTGGACCTCACGAACAGGCAAGAACTGATGTTGCCCTGATTCCAGCAGCATTCGCACTCAGCTCAGAATGAGCACAGTCTCTGCAGAATCTGCAAAGAGTGTCTGGCAAAACCCAACCTGTGCCTGACTCTCATCCAGGGCTGTAAAGGATCAACCTCTTTATTACTATTAACTAAGTGGCATCTTGCAGGGCCCCACCAAGGAAGAAACAGCTGTAAAATCCAAGCTACAGCTCCCTGCTGTGAAAGAGACGACCTTCAGGCTCTGCAAACATCCCATTTCTTACAGCAGAAGGCAGGGCACAAGGGCTGTAAGTTTTATCCCCTGGTCACCTTGAAGCCCTGGCAGGGATGTCTAAGTGCCTGAGGTGTGGTGGTAGCCACAGGGTCCACACCCAGGCCAGCCCAGCCCTGCACCCCACTCCTCTTCAGGCAAAGCTCCTGTGAAGAACGAGTTCCTTTGGGAAAGTGGGGTACTTCTGCATTGCTCTCTGAGGAAGCTCAGGCTAAGCACAGAAGGAGCACTTCCCATTTGAAATCATATTCAGAAAAAGTAAAATGGGAACAAGACCTTCACTGAAATCCAGTCTGCCCTTCTTCCTTCCCTCTCCCTGCTTTTTTCTTCTCTTTTTTGATCACACATTCCTATTTTTTGCAACCTTTTCCATTGCAAAACCACAAAGCAAATACATTAGCTGAGGTGCTGCTCCTGCAGACTTGGCATCATGCAGAGGAGAGGTCCTTTGGTCCCTCTGGGATGAACTTGGGACTGGCTATTATTGCTGAATCCCATAACCCCCATTGCTGGTGGGTTTAAAGCATTCTTTGCTCCCTCCAGCATCCTCCAGGTAGTCTGGCCATGCGTGGAGACACATCACTTGCACATCCAAGCACTCCCTTTGCAAGCCATAGGGCAGAGTTGATTGGGTACACCCTGTTGCTGACAAACCACCAGAGTTGTGACCTTGACCTGAAGAAGTCGGCATTTGGAGATTTCCCTATGTGCCGAGGCAACATAGTCAGTTATGACATGGGCAGGGGGCAGCGGACAGTTAGGGAGTCACAGGGGACCAGCAGGCTCATTCCCGAGGCACAGCAAGACCTCTCGCTGCTTCCAGGAGACAGTACCAACATTTTGCAAAGCAAGGGCAAAGATTCAGTGACTTGGACTGATTGAGCAAGACTGTCAATCTGGAAACATTTCAACAGTATGCTGTGTTGAAATTGTGGCCATTCCTTGTGAGAGGCAGAGCTCTTATGCCAAATTTCATAAAATAGATTTAATCCTCTTTTTAGAAAAAAAAAACGTAGGTTTGGACTCCACAGACTGTTTTGCAAACTCTTGTTATTTCTGTTTCCGTGGTCGTTTAGGAAAGATACTACAAAAAGCATTTGGAAAAAAAAAAAAGAAGTGCTCCAATTAATTCCTTTCTATACAACCCATTTGGGGTGTTTGGTTCAAAATGGCCTTCTATTATTTAAATGCCCTTAGGAAGTTTATGCACTGTATTTTTATAACCGAAGAAGTATGAAGTGTTGCACAAAGTCACTGCAGAAACGCTCTGTTTCACCCTCCAGTGTTTTGTCTTTTACCTCTCTACTTTATGACTCTTAAAGAGATCAGTGTGTTCTGCTCCAGCCACAAACTGCTTGATTTAAGTGCTGAAACTCACTGCACCCTCATTTGCCCTGCGCTGTCCTCCTCTCACACGCTACTAGCAATGTAACTGCACCCAGAGCTCGTCCTGAGAGCAAGCTCTCATTGCGCTTGGCACAATGCTAGCGAAACCTGAGCAGCTTTGGAGTTTGGTGCTAAAGCACAACCCAGCACAAAACAGGACTTGCTGGAAAAAAATCCGTTTGTTTTATACAGTCAAACTTTGGAAATGCTGCCCTAGTTTCACCTGGCTATTCCTTAAAAAGAACAAAAAGGAGGGTGGAGGTAGAACCGTCGGGAAGAATGTATCAGCTATGGAGTAAACAGTTTGGAAGCCAAATATAATTGGCTGGTGAGTGCATATTGTGATTCATGAAGGGAAGGCTTTTTTTAAACTCCAGGAGCCACGGAGCAAGGACAGCCATGCAGTCATCTTCCTGTGCGAAACAAAAGCTCCGAGCCAGCGAGGTGCAGCACCAGCGTGCCGAGACAATGGGGATGTGGAGCATTACCTCAAGCCTACAACGTGCCACTTGGTGACTGGCCTGATGTCTCTACAGCCAGGCTATCGCTTTTAATATCAGGGTTCGGTGATTCAAGCCCTGTTCCCTCTCAGGGGCTCTGAGTGCTACAGATCATTCCTATTTGGGGAGCACACCTTATCTAAGTCCATTATTGCCTCTGCCTAATATAAACAGCGGTTCATTCCATACAAGGTCTGTGCATTGAAAGTTTTCTTAAACCAAGGAAATCTGAAATAAATACCTCATTGTCTCAAGGACTTTATCATGGCGGTATGAAAGAAAACCAGTGTGTGACTGTGTTTTCCAGCTATAAAGTTCTTTCAGTCTCAGGAAGGACAGTTTTGATTTGGGAATTTATTGCTCTCACAGTTAGGACTTCACACTTGACCGAGGCAGCTGATATACTATCAAGACTCTGATCTGGCATGTACTCTGCAAACACAGCCTGTTTGTTTGACATAAAAAGAAAAGAGGGGAACTATTTCAGTCAATTTTTTATGTTTTTGACTTTAAAATATTTAGAAGTTTAAAACTTTGCATGTTAAAGCAAAAAAGAAGATTCAATGCACTAATATGTTTCACAAACTTGTCTCCAAACTGCTGCTGTCAGGGAAAATTAATTCTATTCCTGCGAAAGTCAAACACTGGTTTTGAATGAGAAATGAAATGAAGTGAAAGAAAAAAAAAGAAGTCCTTCAAAATTGACTGAATCTGAATGGAATGCTTAATTTCATTCAAAATTTTAGTCTTTTTTTTTTTTTACTTTCTTGCTTGCAAATTTTGAAGGGACGACATACTCTTGGATTTGTAGCAGCGAACTGCAGAACTTTCTGTGTGTCTCTATGGTGGTAGAGACATGCCCTGCACCTATCCTGCTGCTTAATCACAACTAAACCTGGTGCCTACTTCTCTGTGCTGCCAAGGGGCAGGATTCCAGGTGAGGAGGGTCTTTGCCTTTTCTCTCCCACCCCTGTGCCTTCCCGATAACTAAGCCCAGATTTTTGTCCCTGCTTACAAGGGAGTGCAGACATTGGCTTGCTGTCAGCCAGGAGCCAGGAGACATGTCAGCTTGCTGTCTGATCTCCTGCACGGTGGAGCAACATGGGCACCCCCAGACCACCCCAGGCTGCATCTCCTTCCCATGCCAATACATCAATCTCTGCCCAAAGCATGTCCCAAGCACTTCTCTTGCACAGAGAAACACCAGTGCTGAACTCCTCTTGCAGGAGAAGAGAGCTGACACAAGGGCATTAAGCTCCACAGCTCCGGTGTAACTTAGGAGAGTTTCTGAGCACCCCTGATCATGAATCCAAGGCTGTGGAGACTGTGCTGGCACTGCATGATCTCCCTTTGGGTCAGCAGGGAACCTCTGCCAACCACTGAGTGGGGTAGATGGCAAATTAAGTCTCTAGATAAAGATTCACAGGTTCTTGCCTTAAACAACTGTTCTCCAAAATGCCCAGGCTAGATCATTTGTCTGATTCAGACCAGAAGCCATCCTCCTGGAGATACAGCTGAAGGGACTCCTGACCATCTTGCCCATCACACAATGCTAGGATACCTGCTAGGTGCAGCTAACATTCTGCATACTTTGTCTTTGGCCATGGCCTGCCTGACTCCAGCGAGAGCCACAATTCCAGCTCTGTGCCAGGGGGGCAAAGTGCAAACAATCAAATGTCTTAAACTGTGTCTGAGGAGGCAGTGAAATCCCACCCTGACAGGACAAGTGAGGTCTGTCTGTCAGGCCTCCAGTCCAAACAAGAATCCTGGCTGCCCAGATTGGGTTTTAGCTGAAAGATGTATCTTGGTAGCGTTGAAAAACATGACCAGTCCCTGGAGTGGGTGGAAGTGCTGGGCAGGAAGGCTCAGGAGCCAGTGCTGCTGAGGATGGACTTGTGACACAAAACAACAAACAGGGTGTCTAGCGAGCCTGGCATAACACCCCAAGCACATGTGAAGGAAGAATCACTCTAAACACAAGAATGGGATCCGATGAGTTGATTTCAATGGTTTATTGTAAGAAAGCTCCTTAGATTACGCAGATTAAAATCTTCATGGAAACACTTCTGGAGACCGTTGCTCAGCTTCCTGTACAAGGCACTGCTTGGTCATGACTACGTGGAATAGCAAACTTAGAAGAGTGGGGTTTATTAGTTTTTTATTATTATTACAAGGCTACAGAGCTCATGTGTCTCTATATTGGTTTCCTCTTGCATTGGAAGAAAGCAGATCTCCACCTCAGAATCACCCACCAGTGAAGGAAAAGACTAGCAGTAAAGCAAGAAGTAGGTGCTCAGGGGAGCTTTTACTCTCAGCCCCTGCAGAGCACAGCCCAGGACTCCTGGGCTGGAGAAGGGGAACAGCCAGGCTGCAGTTTTTCCTAGCTCTGGTGCTCCGCAATGAAAATGGATAACCTGAATTATTCAGCTGTGGGATAAGGGAAGGAGTTAAGGCTTCTCAGCCAGCCTAGTACTTAGCAAAATTCCTTCAAGCCGGTGGTGCAGAAGTCAGAAGATGAATGGCTGGTGCTGAGGTTGCATGTGATGGCAAAAGTTCCTGCATTGTGCACTTGAAGCTCTTCTGCAATGCCCCTGAGACCCTTCTCAGGAAGAGGAGCCCACTGTGGTCTGCTTAGTGAAAAATCTTTACATTTTTCTCACTACAATATGCCCAGTGAGTCTAAATATGCTGAATTCCACTGAGCAATGATCAGTAGAAACAAAAACCCAGTGCTCCTCCCCAGGGCAGCCCTGGCCTCGCCTACCTGACTTGCCTTCTTCCGTGACACTCTAAAGCATCCAAGCTGTACAGCAAATACAGCTTCAGTCACTTCTCCAAAAGCTCAGTAGCACCATAAGCAAAGAAAAATTCCATCAGCCCAACCCTTCCTTTCCCCCAATTTTCCTCTCCAGGCATCTCCTGCCTGCTGCCATCTCAGCATGGTTACACCCAGGGAGGGAGGTTGTAGCCTCACCAAGACCTCTGCCTCCATCAAGACACAGAGCTTCCCTCCATAGGCCGCGGGGACATGTGGCCATGTCTTCCTGTTGCAATCAAGACAGGGAAGAGGAAACACTCTCTGGAGAAGCTTCTCTCTCCTCAGTGGCTGTAGAAGGAGCTGAGAACAACTAGCTCACACAAAATATTTAGATTTTAGAGAACTAAGGTGTCATGTTAGGTGTGGAGCATGCTGGGCACACTGGCTTGTGACTGCTGCGCCTTCTGGATGAAGATGTCCACAGCTAAACAGTATCAAACGTAGCTGAGAGGCCACGGACACCAGACTGATGGGTTGGGTGGTGGGCAACCGGGAAATCACAGGCAGGCAAAAAAGACAGGAGGAGTGGCAGGCTTGGATCAAAGCAAAAAGAAAAAAATCTGAAAAACGGAGGGGGGAAATAGTTTTTACTAAATGAAAAATCCAGGGTTTCCTTTTGCTTTTGTGGTTTTTAACTCTTGTAAATGTGGCTTTTTATCATGACTGTTTCTAAGTGAAAAATCTTCTTTCAAAGTGAAAACCCAAAAACTTTCAGTTTGTAGCTATCCAGGGGAAAGA
>NW_010409951.1:66291-70232 GCF_000710305.1 Buceros rhinoceros silvestris
AGTCTGGTGTTTTAAAATTCCACCATGTTTGTTCTTCCAAACTACTTATCAAGTTCAGTATGATTCTGGAAATCAGTCCAACTACTATGAAATGGCCTATTTAATTTATCTTCCTCATGATCCCCATTTCCCTTACCCACTGTCCCGTTTTTCAGACCTGCACCTGCACCCTCATGGGATTGCGATTCACAGTCCCCAGGTATGCCCCAGCAAGTGGGACCCAACTTCAGTGGTGTCTGTAGGTGCCTCCTGGCCCAAATAACACACATACAATTATTTTGCAATGTGCTTCTGGCAGAAAGAGTTATTAACTGTTTCTTTTAAAATTAGCAGCCGCACAACCTTGAACCCATACATCAAATCCTGGGGAGATTGCATACTCCTTTGTGTCCTCCTGAGACAGCAATTTTCTCCCACTGAATGGACATGTAAAATTGCTGTCATGGAGTGAAGTAGCTGACATTCATCTGAGGAAATACAGGAGTCATGACTCTAAAGCATCAAAGCAGCAATAAAACACCAAACTCACTGCATCTCAGGCAAAACTTCTCTTTCAATGGTTTTGCCCCAAGCCCTACCACGGATAACAGGGAAAAAACTGGCCTTAAAAACATGAGGTCAGAAAATGACAGGTCTGTCTGAGCCACCTCTGTTTCTTGAAACATAAAGACATCTGTGGGTTTTGTATTCAAGTGTTCAAGCTCTTGCCTGCAATCACAAGGGACGTGGACCGTTTGGAGGGTTAATGACAGCTGTGATACCACCGAACCCCACAGGAGGCAGGGTTCTGCACAGTGCCAGGTGCACCAGAAGAGGCCCATGGTGGCACAAAGACCCATCACCCTTGTGCCATGCTGGCCCTGGCTCTGTCTTGATCAGCAAGAAGGACAATTTTGACACAAGAACACAAGGAGAGTGAGAAAATCAGCACGGTCCTACTGACAGTTAGGAGGAGCCCTGCAATGTGAGGGTAATTTTCAACATCAAGCGGTAATTACATTTCCTTTCAAGCCTCTTCTCCCAGAGGAGTAGGACCAATTAAAAGGCCCAAAGATTCCTACATATGAGCTGACATTGCGAACTTCCAGCAAAAGATTAAAAGCCTTTCCTTCACTGCAGATCTCATTCCAGGGACATTACCTGCCAGCAAACCAAAACACCAGTGACACACTTCATTCTAAAATATAAAAAATACGTTACACTTTTGCCAGAGAGACAACCACTTTTTGAGTGTTTTGCAGGAGTTCCATGGCTTAGAGAGTCGATGGAAACAGGCAAAAAAGATAACATAGTTATGGCTAATGATTTACGTTGGGAGAGGAGTGAGCAATTAATTTTTATTATGTTTACCAATATCTTTGGTCACAATGTTATGCTGAAAATGCTTCTTTTGTGACCCAGGAAATTGAAAAGCCATTTGTGGAAACATGTTTGAGTAACACAAGTAATTACATATTTGTACATATTTATGTCGCTAAATATTGTTATTTCCTAGCATGCGGCTTATGCATTATTGTAATTGTCTTATTAGGCCAGTCCGAGTTTCCAATGGCACCTATATTTCAGCGTTTAAGATGTTTACTTTGGAAGGGACTTTGAGACACAAAAACATGTGGATCACTTTATCATCTATAGAAAGCATACAGTAAAAAGCTGGCTTTCATTACTCCGTTAGCGCGGATCTAGAGGTGCACTCAGTGTTGAGACTCGGTTATTCATACGTTTATGACATTTAGGGCTGCTTTATGTTATTGTGGATGTACATTAACTCTGCTGGAAATACAACACATCTCTCCACCAAATACTCCTTCTGGTAAATACCGTGAGAACCAGAATAACTGGCTTGTTACTGGTGAAACAGATGTGCTTCCAACCAGCTACCTCCAGTGGGGGTATTAGATAGCAGGGTTCCAACCCCCCTATCCCCACTTCATATCTCTCCTCCATCCTGTTCTGTACCACAGTGGTGTTTTGCTGCTCTGACTGGATGACTGAGACCTTCCTCAACAGCAAGAGAAGTCCAGCAAGACAGAGGCAGCAAGGACAAAAAATCTTCTTGCAAGACACCCAGCCTTCACTAATGAAAATGCTCCAGCACTGTGGATAGAATTTTAATTGCTAGAATCTTCTCACATGCAAAACAAACACAACACTGGGTGCATGGGGAGGTGTAAGTGCTGCAGCACCTCTGCACGGGCCAGTCCAGTCTGATGTGGGTGAGGATTACTGCTCCCATGCACAGGGCACCTTGCAGCAGTGGCAGGCTGGTGGAGTCATGCCTGATACATGAAACAGATAGTCTGACTTAAACGAAACACGTAAACTTTGCCATCATTCCCTCTAGTGGTTAAAAAACAGAAGAAGCTGAAAAAGTTTCTAAGCATTAAGCTTCGTCTCTCCAACAAGGCAGATTCTTGGTTTCAGCACTGTAGGTCATGGTCCCAGTCACAGTGATGGTTCAAGTAGTGTCATTTACAGGATCACACTGCCCTAAAACATCTTTTGGGTACTTCTAGTTTCATAATAATATCCAGGAATTGAATGCCAAACATTACACTACAACAGGCAGCCTTTGTGAGGGCCTAGAAAGATGCTTTCTAGGATACTTCCAGGGAGCCGTTGGCTTCTGCAGAGGAGGCAAAAAGCCAGCAAGGGAGAATTTATTTGGTGCTGAACACACCTCCACAGCCAGATTGGAGCAAAAGCACTGCTGCACACCAGCAGCTTAAGGGAAGCCTGCTGAGGCTGTGCGGCAAAGCACTGTGCTGATCAACACACTTTCTGCTGGTGAATGCTTTCACCAGTCAAACTCACTGCACCACGAGACAATGTGGTTGAAGGGCTGCAGCTGCCTCAGTTTCCCAGGACCTTTACATGATGGTGACAACAGCATACCGTCACCTCCAGTGAGAGCACCTGGCACCAGTGACTGCTGGCAGGGAGGTGTTATAGCTGTTAGCCTCCGTGTAAGCAAAGCAGCCAAGATGGAGAGCTGCTGAGCTCTGAGTTTCTCCCTGGAGGCACGATGGTCACACTCACCTGAGCTACTGACATTACCCTTCCCCTAGCTCATCCACTCACAGCAAACAGAGACAGTTGCTATTTGGATGTTTCCAAACAGGACTTGTCAAGAAGTTTCCCTTAATCTGAAGTTTTGAGAGTCAGGTATCTTTCCATTCTTAGTCACATCATATCATTAGTAATTTGGGAAAAACAAAATTTGTAGGTACCACACACTTAATGGACCCAGGTTTTAATTACTTTCCTCTTATAAACTATTCAACAGATTTACTTGTAAGTTCTCAGAACGAACATCCTTGCCTGTAGGAACAATACAGAATTTGCTGAGGATAAGCTGTACTTCTCGTATTTCTCTGAAGGCTCAGGTCATCATTTTAGATACAAAGTAAAACTCTCTCTCCACATGGAGCCCCAACTAAGATCTCCGTGACACTCACCGTTACCAATGGTGCATAGGAGTGGTAAAATGGTCTTTGCCCTACTTAAGAGCATGGGCCACCAGTGGTGTCTGTAAACCTCAGGCCATTTATCTTGTTCCTGACAGAATGTATAGGATAAAAACCCACAGCCATATATAGAAACCTAATTAATTCTGTAGAGCATCCAGTCAAGGAGTGAGGACAGTATCACACTGACTGGGTACCCTGCCAACAAAAGCCAACGGTCCCTGATGGGATTTGTTCCTTCAGTAAGACCAGGCTTCATTTTCACCCAGTCAGCTGCTGATTGGTTGGATTTGGGAAGAAAGCTTTTATTCCACAACAGATCATGTCTGGTGACACCATACCTCCTCAGACTCCTTCAATGTACGGCTCTGCTTCCTCCATTGCATCTGAATGTAAATATCTTTCTGCAGATTTTTAAAAAGTGAGATTAAGTGAGGTTTCTGCCTGTCCTGGTTTGGGCTAAACTTCCTGGTT
>NW_010409952.1:0-3905 GCF_000710305.1 Buceros rhinoceros silvestris
ATATAAAAAAATATATAATTTCACAAATCCCCAATTGCAGGTTTGTAAATACCCGTGTGCAGTTCCCCAGCACAATTGGACAATGAAACAAGTCAATTAAGATTCTTTGTTTTCTTTTTCTTTTTTTTTCTTTTTTCTTTTTTTCTCTTTTCTTTCCATTCTTACAGAAGATGTTTTGTGACAATACTGGGCTTGACCTGTGCTGGCTACTCACTAAGCTGCTACTCACTAAGCTGCTGCCAGCAAACAGGACACAATCTCTGAAATAAGCAGGGACTTAAGCTCATATATTTAAAATACAAGGAACCCATCCAGCTTAGTTTTGCTTGCTGCATGTGTAAACACATGCAGATCCCAAGAGCTTTCAGATTATGTGAAACTTAGTTTATTATTTACTTAAGAGCTATGGTAAGACCTTAACACACAATTATGAAAGGACTGTATTTACATTAAGACTTAAAAATCTGAAGGGATTATACATCACTGGGAAACAGGCAGTTTTATTCTCTCCTAAATGATACATAATTCTGTAGCATTTATTTGAAATTTCTTGTCTTTCTGGAAAGACAGATGGGCTCTTGATCTTGTTTTCCTTCAAGTCCCCTGCTCCTATTGGTGTAGGCCATTCCACCGGCTCTGTGCAGTATATGGTTTTCCCTTAACTTCCAGTCCCCTTCCTACTTGCAGATAAGAGAAGTCTGCTCTTAGGTAAAGATAACCCATGTCCCTATGACAGTCATTTGTATAGGCATGAGTATGAAAAGCTCCCCATTTTCTTGAGTTTGACAGGTATTGAGCCATTCTGATCATTGCAGAGAATATCCACAGCTGGACACGTTTGGTGATACCAATAGCTTTCATAGGGACAGAATTACTGTGTGGGTTAATTCATTAATGTTTGTTATGTCCTTCAACATATTAGCAAGGAATGCCATAGAAAACTAATTTTTTTTTTTAGTTTATTAAGTTAGTTTTTTCAATATTAGCTTAAGAAATTGCGAAAGTAATTCAATTCCTTCCTAATGGCAAGGAAGTATAATGTAGGTATGTTTGTGTCCATTTTGCTTTTGGAGGTTCAAACTTCTATAAGCTTCTCACAGATACATTCCATTAATTAAGTTCTGAACTTTTTTAGGCAAAACTCATTTGTTTTTTATCATGGTGGAAGTTGTGATTCGTTAGTCTATTCAGCAGATCATTGTGTAAAACAAGATTGCAGTAAAAAATTCTTTGTGCTTGGAAGTCAAGTTCTTTGCCTTCATAGACACATAGAGGAGTTTCATTTACTGAAAGGTCAAAAGAACATTTTACTCTTAGTAGTTTCTACAGTAGTATTGTATGTAACGAAATGCAGTTAAAAGTGTTGCTATTTGCTTTCCTGAGGCCTTGTCTTTGCAAACTCTGTTGTTCTTGCAAGCTGGTAAATTTTAATATGTGATACAAACATATTAATGCTGTATGTAACGGATTTTAAATTTCAATACATCTTTCAGTAGTTAAACAGTTCTTGGAGCCTAAATCAGAAGATGAAGCTGATTCCCATAATCTCCCAGAATCTCTTCTTCCTAACTGTTCTGAATATGGTGGTGATACACTGGAGGAGTCTATGGAGCAGCTAAGGAGAGGGCTGGAAAGTGGGACTGTCCTTATTCAGTTTGAGGTAGGTAACACTGAGGTCTCACATGCCACTAATATAAGCCAATAGTTGCGACCAGCAAGTAATGTAAGGGCTTAATGGAAAATCTCATGGCTCCCCTTCAGTCTTATCTCAAGAGAGTGTGAATGTGACTTGCCCTCAGTTTCACCATTCACTACTTGATAGGGAAGAATTGGTAAATCGGTCTTGGATAAAACATCATCTGCTGAAAAATGTGGTTTAGTTAACATGATTCTAGCTCAAGTATCCAAAACTCACTAAATTAATGTTATTTCTTAATTATTTTATCAAGTAGAATAGAAGGGTTTTGATAGAGGTCAGTCTTGTACTTTGTTTCTTTTTTCCATGCTGCTCAGTGACATTTCTAAAACTTCTTTTATATCTTAAGTTAGGATTTCAACAGTAACAGGAGCAATTTGACTATTCATCATGTCTTCTCTTAGAGGTTGATATGAAAATGTTGGAATGTTAATTTCTGTTTGCAGGACATTTGTCATGTCCAGTTCAGTGATGTTTCTCCCTGGCAATCTAGAACACTGATGGTTACTTCTTGGGCAGATTGCTTTGTGTGTGACATTCCCCTGTATATAGGATGAGACTTTGAAGAACTGTTGTATAGATTAATGAATTAATATTTATCATGTTGTTCAACATGTTAGCAAGGAATGTCCTAGAAAACTGATTCATAAAATGTTTTCATAGTTTGTTGTATTAGTGCAGAACCTTTTTGAAATCTAATAAACTAGGTGACAGCTTCATGGCCCTCTTTCTGAGCTCATTGTTTGGTGATCTTCAGAAGCAGAGACAGTTGCAACATCGCCTCAACAACTTTGGTGGCTCTCAAACTCTCCATACACATTAGTAAAATAGTAAGTAATTAGCCAGTAGACTATGAATAATCAAGTTTTCTCAGAGTATCTTCCTTCAGTTAAGCAGAATTTAAGTCCCTCAATGGCAAATGACTTTTTGCCAGGCAACAATAATGAAGCTCCAGAATTATAACTTAATGTTAAATGATTCTTCCTTGTCTTCCAAGAAGAGCAGAAATTACAGCTTGGCTCTGGTAAAATGGAATTAGAGTTATAACTGGTAGAAGCTGTTCAGTTACATATATTATCGAGTTCTCTTCTCACATGGCTTGTTTATGCTTTCCAAGTTGAAAAACGTGGTGAGCTGTGATACCGAGTCTTTGGATTCAGTAAATCTCAAAGTAGACTAAACTTTTTGTGTGATGTTCCTTTTCTGTCAACCAAAGTTGGGGATTTTAGCCTCCTATTTGTTTCATTCCATTTTGTGTATGGAACCGTATTCTAAATCATCATTAAACAAGTAAGATATAATGAGCGTTTTGGTAAGTGTTCGATTAAGTATATAAAACTCTGGCATAGACAGGTTAACTGAGTTTTAAGTTGTTTTCATGTCTGTTTAATACAGAAAAACTTGTGTAATTTCATTTCCTGATTTTGTTGTTGTTTTTTCCCCTCTGTGCCTTTTGTTTTCTTGTATGATGCACTTAATGCATTTTGCCCTTAAATTTTTGGTCATACACTTTCGTGCCTGCATTTACTTCAGATAAAGTTTTCAAAATAGGGGGTTGGCCCAACAGAAAGGGAGTCACATGTTAAGAGATACATTGAAGCTTTGGTTTCTTTCAGTTACTTGCAGGATTGCATGTAGTGGGTTTAATCCAGAGAATAAAAGTTTGTCTGAATTTTTTGTATTACAGTTGATTGTAGAAAATATCAGTGTCCGGTTATTTTTTTTCTTCTGATGTCTCTTAATGCTCACTTCTTCCACCCTCTACCACTCTTTTCCTTCTGGCCCACAGTTTTCTAAGAAAAAGGCAACCTTGCAGGGAAACGGTTTAGATCAGTGACTATCAACATGTACTACTCTTTTTTTCCTAGAAATTCTTCTAGAGATGATGATGATCTAGCAATAACAGAAATGCTTGTCATATTAAATACAAAAATCTCTCAGGTGAATTTTGCAGATGGTTAGGAAAAAAATTAAAGAAAACTTACGATATTTTTTTTCCACTCTGTGTATTTTCGTGTGAATCTATTTAGTGTGTGTATAGCATAATCACATCCCTCTGAATCCTACCATTTTTCATTCTGTTTTGCAGCAACTTTATAGAAAGAAACCAGGGTTGGCTGTTACATGTGCAAAGATACCTCAGAATATGGACAAGAATAGATACAAAGATGTTCTACCTTGTGAGTATTAAGAGCGGTTTCTACTTATT